>NW_021823216.1:950695-1003195 GCF_901001165.1 Salmo trutta
ATGCTGCCTCAACCATGCTTCACTGTAGGGATGGTGCCAGGTTTCCTCCAGACGTGATGATTAACATTCAGCCTAAAGAGTTCAATCTTGGTTTCATCTGACCAGAGAATCTTGTTTCTACTGGTTTGAGTCCTTTAGGTGCCTTTTGGCAAACTCCAATTGGGCTTTACTGAGGAGTGCTTTCCGTCTGGCCACTCTACCATAAAGGCCTGATTGGTGGAGTGCAGCAGAGATGGGAGAACCTTTCAGAAGGACAACCATCTCCACAGAGGAACTCTGGAGTTCTGTCAGAGTGACCATCGGGTTCTAGTTCACCTCCCTGCCCAAGGCCCTTCTCCCCCGATTGCTCAGTTTGGCCAGGCGGCCAGCTCTAGGAAGAGTCTTGGTGGTTCCAAACTTCTTCCATTTAAGAATGATTGAAGCCACTGTCTCCTTGGGAACCTTCAATACTGCAGACATTTTGATATCCTTCCCCAGATCTGTGCCTCGACATATTCCTGTCTCTGAGCTCTATGGACAATTCCTTCGACCTCATGGCTTGTTTGTTGCTCTGACATGCACTGTCAACTTTGGGACGTTATATAGACAGGTGTCTTTCCAAATTATGTCCAATTCATAAAATTCACCACAGGTTGACTCCAAGTTGTTAAGACGTATCAAGGATGATCAATGCTAACAGAATGCACCTGACCTCAATTTCGAGGCTCATAGCGAAGGGTCTGAATACTAATGTGAATAAGGTATTTCAGTTCATTTGTAATACATTTACAAAAATGTGTAAAAACCTGTTTTTGCTTTGTTATTATGGGGTATTGTGTGTAGACTGATGAGGGAAAAAACAATTTAGTCCATTTTAGAATAAGGCTGTAACATAATGTGGAAAAAGTCAAGGGATATGAATACTTTCCGAAAGCACTGTATCAAGCGTCTTAGAGGAGGGCTGATCTAGGAACTGGTTTTCCCTGTCCATGTATTCTTATTCATTATGATCAAACCTGATCCTAAATCAGTACTTCTGCTGTGAGATGCTTGATACATACAGCCCCTGGACATACAGTACCTACAGAAAGTGTTCACACAGCCTGAATTTAAAATGGATTCTATTGAGATGTCTTGTCACTGTCCTAAACACAATACCCCATAATGTCAAAGTGGAATTATTTTTTTTGACATTTTTACAAATTAATTAAAAATGAAAAGCTGAAATGTCTTGAGTCAATAACTATTCAACCCCTTTGTTATGGCAAGCTTAACTGTGTTCAGGAGTAAAAATATGCTTAACAAGTCACATATGTTGCATGGGCTCACTCTTTGTGCAATAATAGTGTTTAATATGATTTTTGAATGACTACCTAATCTCTGTACCGCCCACACAATTATCTATCTGTAAGGTCCTTCAGTCAAGCAGTGAAATTCAAACACAGATTCAACCACAAAGACCAGGGAGGTTTTTCAATGCCTCGCAAAGAACGGCACCTATATATATTTTTTTTTTAATCAGACATGAAATATCCATTTGAGGTGAAGTTATTATTTACACTTTGGATGGTGTGTCAATACACTACAAAGATGCAATGGTCCTTCCTAACTTAGTTGCCAGAGAGGAAAGAAACAGCACAGAGATTTCACCATGAAAACAGTTAGAGTTTAATGGCTGTGATAGGAGGAAATTGAGGATGGATCAACAACATTGTAGTTACTCCACAATACTACCCTAAATGACAGAGGGAAAAGAACAAAGCCTGTACAAAACATGCATCCTGTTTACAACATGGCACTAAAGTAAAGCTGCAAAACATTTGGCAAAGCAAATAGCTTTGTCTTGAATACAAAGTGCAATGTTTGAGGCAGATTCAATACAGCACATCCAGTACATTACTGAGTACCACTCTCCATATTTTCAAGCATAGTGGTGGATGCATCATTTTATGGGTATTCTTGTAATCGTTAAGGACTTGGGCATTTTTCAGGATAAAAAAAGAAACGGAATGAAGCTAAGCACATGCAAAATCCTGGAGGAAAACCTGGTTGTCGGCTCTCTGATTCAGAGGGGGTTAGGTTAAATGCGGAAGACACATTTCAGTTGAAGGCATTCAGTTGTACAACTGACGTCATCAGACACTGTAAGATGAATTCACCTTTCAACAGGACAATAACCTAAACCACAAGGCCAAATCTACACTACAGTTGCTGACCAAGAAGACAGTGAATGTTCCTGAGTGGCTGAGTTACACGTTTGACTTGAATCTACTTGAAAATCTGTCAAGACCTGAAAATGGTTGTCTAGCAATGATCAACAACCAATTTGACAGAGTTTGATGAATTTTTTTAAGAATAATGGGCAAATATTGCAAAATCCAAGTGTGGAAAGCTCTGAGACTTACCCAGAAAGACTTACAGCTGCAATCACTGCCAAAGGTGCTTCTACAAAGTATTGACTCAGGGGTCTGAATAATTACAGTACCAGTCAAAAGTTTGGACACACCTACTCATTCCAGGGTTTTTCCTTATTTTTACTATTTTCTACATGTAGAATAATAGTGAAGACATCAACACTCTGAAATAACACACATGGTATCATGTAGTAACCAAAAAAGTGTTAAACAAATCAAAATATATTTTAGATTATTCAAAGTAGCCACCCATTGCCTTGATGACAGCTTTGCACACTCTTGGCATTCTCTCAATGTTGTGTCTCATAGCAAAGGATCTGAATACTTATGTAAATAAGGTATTTCTGTTTTTCATTTTCAATAAATTAGCATAAAAATCTAAGCATGTTTTCGCTTTGTCATTATGAGGTATTGCGTGTAGATGGGTGTGAAAAAAGATATATTTAATTAATTTTGATTTCAGGCTGTAACAACACTGGAATAAGTCAAGGGGTATGAATGCTTTCTGAAGGCACTGTAGCAACATTTCAGTTGCTATGCTTGTTCAAGATGATGTGTTAAGTTGTTTATATGGTACAAACCATTGTGCTGCCTTATAGACTTTTCCAAGGCCTTTGACATTGTTGACTATTACTCATTCAAAGGCTGACTGAAATAGGCCTGGATGAAATAGGCCTGGATGAAATAGGCCTGACTGAAATAGGCCTGGATGAAATAGGCCTGCATGAAATAGGTCTGGATGAAATAGGTCTGGATGAAATAGGTCTGACTGAAATAGGTCTGGATGAAATAGGTCTGGATGAAATAGGCCTGGATGAAATAGGCCTGGATGAAATAGGCCTGGATGAAATGGGCCTGGATGAAATGGGTCTGGATGAAATGGGCCTGGATGAAATAGGCCTGGATGAAATGGGCCTGGATGAAATAGGCCTGGATCAGGATTCTGGTAAGGGGTTTGAGAATTATGTCAGACAGGACACAATATGGGATTTCTGATGATGGTGGCAAGTCTAGTTTCCTGGATATTACAAAATGTGTACTGCAGGGGTCAGTATTGGGACCTGTTCTCTTTTACTATTTATATAAATAGTATTGGTCTCTGTTAACGTGTAATATGTTTCTGTATGCAGACTAGACTGTTACTTATGCCATTGCCCCAACTGTTGAACAGGCCATGTTAGATCTGACCTTGTTACCTAACAGAACGCCCTGGTTGGTATAAAACTGCTTAATGCGGGCAAGACTAAATCTATGTTCTGTAATTCTCGCAAAAACGTTTGATAGACTACATATTTATTCATTGGATGGTTCTCCCATCGATCGGGTTCGCCCCTACAAATATCTGGGCATCTGTATTGACAAAAATGTACTGTTTTAAAAAACATACGGATCTAGTTAAAAAGCAAACATTTAATATGGGCTTATTTTTTTTATTATCGATCTTGCCTTTTCCTAAATAGCAGAAAGCGACTTTCCAGACAGTTGTTGACTATGGTGACACCATTCACCAGATTGCAGCAGACACTACTCTTAAACCATTGGATGCCGTCTACCATAGCACCATTTGCTTTATCACAGGAGACCGTTTTTAATACTCATCACTGCATCCTGTATCAAAAGGTTTGGTTTGTCCTCATTAAAGTCCCGTTGGTCACTTCATTATTCAAGTTTTGTTAACAAAGCTCAACCATACAAGCTTCTGAGTTACCATCTGCATTGCTTGCTGTTTGGGGTTTTAGGCTGGGTTTCTGTACAGCACTTTGACATCGGCTGATGTAAAAAGGGCTTTATAAATTAATGTGATTGATTGACTTACCTAACTTTGCTGTTAAAATATAAAATCTTGAGATACCAAACCCCTTCACTAACTCTTGATGTTCCTCGGGTACTGAACTAGGCTTTTAGTTTAAAAGCACCTCATTACTGGAACAAACTACAAAATAGATTACAATTGAATGTGCTGGTGCTGCACGGGCAATTTACATTATTGATTGGGGAGCTTCTTATTGAGAAATGTCATTGTTTTTGTTGAATATTTGTGTCGTGCTGTATTTCGCTGGTTTTACATTCGATTTGATTTTGTCTTTTTAAAAAAGGATAGGAACAGAGGACTGGCTAACTGCTAAGGCCAATAGGGAACTTCTGAAGGGACAGAGGTCTGGCTAACTGCTAAGGCCAATAGGGAACTTCTGAAGGGACAGAGGACTGGCTAACTGATACGGCCAATAGGAAACTTCTGAAAGGACAGAGGACTGGCTAACTGCTACGGCCAATAGGAAACTTCTGAAGAGACAGAGGACTGGCTAACTGCTTAGACCAATAGGGAACTTCTGAAAAGACAGAGGACTGGCTAACTGCTACGGCCAATAGGGAACTTCTGAAGGGACAGAGGACTGGCTAACTGCTAAGACCAATAGGGAACTTCTGAAGGGACAGAGGACTGGCTAACTGCTAAGACCAATAGGGAACTTCTGAAAAGACAGAGGACTGGCTAACTGCTTAGACCAATAGGGAACTTCTGAAAGGACAGAGGACTGGCTAACTGCTTAGACCAATAGGGAACTTCTGAAAGGACAGAGGACTGGCTAACTGCTTAGACCAATAGGGAACTTCTGAAAAGACAGAGGACTGGCTAACTGCTTAGACCAATAGGGAACTTCTGAAAGGACAGAGGACTGGCTAACTGCTACGGCCAATAGGAAACTTCTGAAGAGACAGAGGACTGGCTAACTGCTTAGACCAATAGGGAACTTCTGAAAGGACAGAGGACTGGCTAACTGCTTAGACCAATAGGGAACTTCTGAAAAGACAGAGGACTGGCTAACTGCTACGGCCAATAGGGAACTTCTGAAGGGACAGAGGACTGGCTAACTGCTAAGACCAATAGGGAACTTCTGAAGGGACAGAGGACTGGCTAACTGCTAAGACCAATAGGGAACTTCTGAAAAGACAGAGGACTGGCTAACTGCTTAGACCAATAGGGAACTTCTGAAAGGACAGAGGACTGGCTAACTGCCAAGACCAATAGGGAACTTCTGAAGGGACAGAGGACTGACCAACTGCTACGGCCAATAGGGAACTTCTGAAGAGACAGAGGACTGGCTAACTGCTAAGACCAATAGGAAACTTCTGAAGGGACAGAGGACTGGCTAACTGCTAAGACCAATAGGGAACTTCTGAAGAGACAGAGGACTGGCTAACTGCTACGGCCAATAGGAAACTTCTGAAAGGACAGAGGACTGGCTAACTGCTACGGCCAATAGGAAACTTCTGAAAGGACAGAGGACTGGCTAACTGCTACGACCGAAGCCAGAAGAGAGCAGGGACGACAGCTTACCTCCGTAAAGCTGCTGTCTAGACCAGGTTGAGCTCCTCACTAGATTCCTTATCTCTAAATTTCTGTTCCTAAAGGACCATGAAAAATATCTGTTCCTGAAGGACCATGAAAAATATCTGTCCCGAAGGACCATGACAAATATCTGTCCCGAAGGACCATGAAAATCCTTAGTCAGTGGTCTCAGAAATGAGATGCACCTGTAGTTTGGGACAGAAGCACCTACTTGATCAGTAAGGGTTTAGTTTCATCCAGTACATTTTACATTTACATTTTAGTCATTTAGCAGACGCTCTTATCCAGAGCAACTTACAGTAGTGAATGCATACATTTCATACAATTTCATACATTTCATACATTTTTTTTTCTGTGCTGGCCCCCCGTGGGAATCGAACCCACAACCCTGGTGTTGCAAACACCATGCTCTACCAACTGAGCTACAGGGAAGGCAGTACCATACATTCATAAAATGGAAAACCAGAAAGTTGTCTCAAACATTTACAGGAGGAGTCCTGCGTTTTCCCCTAGCACTCCTCTCACAACCTGTTAGTGGATGAGAATATTTATAGCGCCCATGTCTGATAGTATTGCCTTAAAGTGCCTGTACTTGGCTGTACTTGTCTGTTAAAATGGCTGTAAAGTGGATGTAGTTGTCTGTTAAAAATGGAGAGTGGCCAGTGTTCTAGTGTTCCGGAATCCTCCATCACTTCCAAAGCATCCTCTGGAGGTTTCTCAAGCTTTTACAAGATGGCTGCCAGTAGGGTGTTAAAGCTGATCTAGCCAGCAGTGTTGTCAGCCTTATCACAAACACGGTTCAGTGACTGTTCTCTCACTCTCTCTATTTCTTTCTTTCTGCTCTCTTAGAACAAAGTGCCTAAGACGAGTGCCTCTCTGAGCACTGCTTTGGGCAGTTTTCCTGACCTCATTCCAGTTGTATGGCAGCACAAAGAAGCAGAAAATATCAGGGGCTCATAATAGTCATATTGAAGTAACTGATGACCAGGTGTATTGGACCCTTTGTCCAGCATCAAGCCAGAGCACACAGATATCCTGAATTAAATCTGCTGTAGCATTATGAAAAGTGCCATAGTCTTATGGTCTGTTATTGTTATCATTACAGGTTGGCACATATGATGTGTGCTGTTGCCCTCTTGTTACCCCTCCTGTTTAAAAGGCAAAGACCAGTTCAGCATCAGTCACCCTCTCCTAAACTCTCTCTCTCTCTCTCTCTCTCTCTCTCTCTCTCTCTCTCTCTCTCTCTCTGAGATGCCTTCACACTCTCTCTCTCTCTCTCTCTCTCTCTCTCTCTCTCTCTCTCTCTGTCTCTCTCTCTCTGAGATGCCTTCATTCTCTCTCTCTCTCTCTCTCTCTCTCTGAGATGCCTTCACACTCCTCTCTCTCTCTCTCTCTCTCTCTCCTTCATTCTCTCTCTCTTTCTCTCTCTCGCTCTCTCTCTCTTTCTCTCTCTCGCTCTCGCTCTCTCTCTCTCTCTCTCTCTCTATCAATTCAAGGGTCTTTATTAGCATGGGAAACATATGTTTATATTACCAAAGCAAGGGAAACAGCTAATAAACAATACAAATGAAAATGTTTCAGAGGAATAGACTTTTCAAATGTCATATTATGGCAATGTAGTGTTGTAACTATGTATCTCTCTGAGATGCCATGTCTCTTTGAGATGCCATGTCTCCCTCTCTCTGAGATGCCATGCCTGTCTCCCTCTCTCTGAGATGTCATGCCCTCTCTCTCTCTCTGATATGCCATGTCTCTCTGAGATGCCATGCCTCTCTCTCTCTGAGATGCCATGCCTCTCTCTCTCTCTGAGAAGCCATGTCTCTCTCTATCTCAGATGCCATGTCTCTCTCTCTCTCTCTCTCCCCGAGGTACCATGTCTCAATTAAATGTTAAATTTAAGGGCTTTATGGCATGCGAAACATATGTTAACATTGCCAAAGCAAGTTGAAATGCCATGTCTCTCTCTCTGAGATGCCATGTTTCTCTCTCTCTCAGATGCCATGTCTCTCTCACACTCTCTCTCTTCCCGAGATACCATGTCTCAATTAAATGTTAAATTTAAGGGCTTTATGGCATGCGAAACATATGTTAACATTGCCAAAGCAAGTTGAGATGCCCTCTCTCTCTCTCTCTCTCTCTCTCTCTCTCTCTCTCTCTCTCTCTCTCGTGTGTGTCAATCCAATTTGCTTTATTGGCATGACGTAACAATGTACATATTGCCAAAGCTTATTTTGGATATTTACAATACAAAAATGAGAATCAAAAATGTCAACGTGACAACAGTAACAACAATAACCAAGGGTCAAAATAACCATACATTCAACAATAACAATAATCATACAGTAGAGGACATATGCAGGTTGATTGGTCTGTCAGACACTGTCCCTCAACTTATGGCTGGCAGCAATGTAGTGTGCTGCCAACACACAGCTCTCTGTGTCCTCCCCCAACAGGACGGGTAGCCTATCCTCATCAGAGAGGTCTTTAAAACCTTGAATAAGGGTTTCAAATTTGGGAAAATGACACTCTCTAATTGTTTAATATTTTTTACATTTTGTCAGGAAATGCAGCTCCGTCTCAGGTTCTGCTGTTGTGCAGTGGTTGCACAGCCTTTCCTCTACAGGGGGCCAGGTTTTCCTGTGTCTACCCTTCTCAATGGCAAGGCTGTGCTCACTGAGCCTGTACTTTGTCAAGGTTTTTCTAAGGTTTTGATCAGTAACCATGGTCAAATATTTAGCCACGGTGTACTGTCGATTTAGGGCCAGATAGCACTGCATTTTGCTTTGTGATTGTGCTTGTGTTTCCCAATAAACAATGTAGTTTTTTTTTGACTGTGTTGTAATTTGGTTTATTCTGATTGATTGGATGTTCTGGTCCTGAGGCTTCAGTGTGTTAGTAGAACAGGTTTGTGAACTCAGCCCCAGGACCAGCTGGATGAGGGGACTCTTTTCTATGCTCAGCTCTTGGCATTGCAGGGCTTGGTAATGATATGAGAGGGGGTCACTGTATTTTAGATGTTTCCAAAACTTAATTGCTCTTTTTTGAGATTTTATTATTAGTGGATATTGGCCTAATTCTGCCCTGCATGCATTGTTTGTAGTTTTCCTCTGGACACGTAGGAGAATCTTACAGAACTCTGCATGTAGGGTTTCAATGAGGTGTTTGTCCCATTTGATGAAATCTTGTTTTGCAAGTGGACCCCACACCTCGCTGCCATAAAGTGCAATTGGTTCAATGACATATTCAATTAGTTTTAGCCAAATTTTAATAGGTATTTCAATTTGAATTTGCTTTTTAATGGCGTAGAATGCCCTGCGTGCTTTCTCTCTCAGTTCATTCACTGCCTCATTAAGGTGTCCAGTTCAGCTTATTTTTAAACCTAATCTCTCTCTCTTTGAGATGCCATGTCTCTGTCTCTCTGAGATGCCATGTCTCTGTCTCTCTGAGATGCCATGTCTCTGTCTCTCTGAGATGCCATGTCTCTGTCTCTCTGAGATGCCATGTCTCTCTCTCTCCTCTCACCTCTCAATTCAATTGACTTTATTGACATGGTAAGTTCATAATTACTTACATTGTCAAAGTATACATACATATATGTAACTCTGTGTTAAACCCTACAGGTGATGAGGAACTGTAACTCTGTGTCAAACCCTACAGGTGATGAGGAACTGTAACTCTGTGTTAAACCCTACAGGTGATGAGGAACTGTAACTCTGTGTTAAACCCTACAGGTGATGAGGAACTGTAACCCTGTGTTAAACCCTACAGGTGATGAGGAACTGTAACTCTGTGTTAAACTCTCAGGTGATGAGGAACTGTAACTCTGTATTTATTTTTTATTTAACAAGGCAAGTCAGTTAAGAACAAATTCATATATACAATGACGGCCTACCGGGGAACAGCGGGTTAATTGCCTTGTTCAGGGGCAGAACGACAGATTTTTACCTTGTCAGCTCAAGGATTCGATCTTGAATCCTTTCAGTTACTAGTCCAACGCTCTAACCACTAGGCTACCTGCCGCCTCTACACTCTAACCACTAGGCTACCTGCCGCCTCTACACTCTAACCACTAGGCTACCTGCCGCCTCCACACTCTAACCACTAGGCTACCTGCCGCCTCCACACTCTAACCACTAGGCTACCTGCCGCCTCTACACTCTAACCACTAGGCTACCTGCCGCCTCCACACTCTAACCAATAGGCTACCTGCCGCCTCTACACTCTAACCACTAGGCTACCTGCCGCCTCTACACTCTAACCACTAGGCTACCTGCCGCCTCTACACTCTAACCACTAGGCTACCTGCCGCCTCTACACTCTAACCACTAGGCTACCTGCCGCCTCTACACTCTAACCACTAGGCTACCTGCCGCCTCTACACTCTAACCACTAGGCTACCTGCCGCCTCTACACTCTAACCACTAGGCTACCTGCCGCCCACAACATTTGGATGTAAACCTGACAACTGGGAAATATACCCATTCAGACATAGTTATGTTGTTATATCATACTTAATGAGATCCCAAAACAACAACTGATCTTCCGTAATTCTTCTTAAAGTACCCATGCACCATTCCAACTGTTTGGATTAGAGAGATATTGTTTCATTATTCAACCTTTTGATGTTACCGTAGTGCAAACTCTCTATCAGTGGTAACAATGGGATTTTTAACTTCCATTTCTGCAGAGTGGGAGAGAGTTTTAGGTATTTACGACCGTCATAAAACTGTGGCGAGAGAGAGGGGAGGGGGAATCTGGCACCCATGATCCTCACCCAAGAGGGCATGTCATGACACCTGTATTAAACTCTCAGGTGATGAGGAACTGTAACTCTGTGTTAAACCCTACAGGTGATGAGGAACTGTAACTCTGTGTTAAACCCTACAGGTGATGAGGAACTGTAACTCTGTGTCAAACCCTACAGGTGATGAGGAACTGTAACTCTGTGTTAAACCCTCAGGTGATGAGGAACTGTAACTCTGTGTTAAACCCTACAGGTGATGAGGAACTGTAACTCTGTGTTAAACCCTACAGGTGATGAGGAACTGTAACTCTGTGTTAAAACCTACAGGTGATGAGGAACTGTAACCCTGTGTTAAACTCTCAGGTGATGAGGAACTGTAACTCTGTGTTAAACCCTACAGGTGATGAGGAACTGTAACTCTGTGTTAAACCCTACAGGTGACGAGGAACTGTAACTCTGTGTTAAACTCTCAGGTGATGAGGAACTGTAACCCTGTGTTAAACTCTCAGGTGACGAGGAACTGTAACTCTGTGTTAAACCCTACAGGTGATGAGGAACTGTAACTCTGTGTTAAACCCTACAGGTGATGAGGAACTGTAACCCTGTGTTAAACTCTCAGGTGATGAGGAACTGTAACCCTGTGTTAAACTCTCAGGTGATGAGGAACTGTAACTCTGTGTTAAACCCTACAGGTGATGAGGAACTGTAACCCTGTGTTAAACCCTACAGGTGATGAGGAACTGTAACCCTGTGTTAAACTCTCAGGTGATGAGGAACTGTAACCCTGTGTTAAACCCTACAGGTGATGAGGAACTGTAACCCTGTGTTAAACTCTCAGGTGATGAGGAACTGTAACTCTGTGTTAAACTCTCAGGTGATGAGGAACTGTAACTCTGTGTCAAACCCTACAGGTGATGAGGAACTGTAACTCTGTGTTAAACTCTCAGGTGATGAGGAACTGTAACCCTGTGTTAAACTCTCAGGTGATGAGGAACTGTAACCCTGTGTTAAACTCTCAGGTGATGAGGAACTGGAACTCTGAGAGGTGATGAGGAGCTGTGGCCCTGTGTTAGTGTGTTAAACTCTCAGAAACCTGACACCAATCTGTCAGTGTTACTGGCAAGATCAACGTCTCACAATACAACGCCTCCCTGCTACTACACAGCGTTGTCAGATTGAGGTTATCTAAAGCCAGAGTGTTACTTCTAATGGAAGTTGATATGAGACGGGTACCACTGACGAACAGACTGGCATTCACTTTTGATGTGATTGAGTTTGATTTGCTGTTGAAATGGAGGCTCATCTCCAGTTTTACTTGTATGGAGAAAGAAAGCACACCTTGTGTTGTTCAGTGGCGCATAGCCATGCTTAGGTGCTTGGTTGTGGGTGTGTATTGTAGCCATTATAATAACGATACACTCTATACAATACAAGAGAGGCTCATCAACGGTCTTCTATGGTGGATGGGAGCACATTCTCACGATAGCAGAGAACTTGGACTATCATCTAGATTGGCACACTGGTGCAGATAACGATGGTTACATTACTGTATGGAGCCATAAACATATACATTACACACTGATGGTACAGTATACAATACTAGACCTGATGGTAGACACTATACAATACTAGACACTATACAATACTAGACGCTATACAGTACTAGACACTATACAATACTAGACACTATACAATACTAGACGCTATACAGTACTAGACACTATACAATACTAGACACTATACAATACTAGACACTATACAATACTAGAGTGGCTCCAGTCCTTATTTAACATACTGTTAGGTATATCCGTTTCATCTCTGAATTCTCATCTTTTGTGGCGGATCAACATCGTAGCTAGCTGTATCACTTATTCTGTTGCTTTCTGCATGTGTCTGTCTTTATGGCTTGAACAAAACCGACCTTTCACTGTCTTTTGAGATACAAACCAGCTTGTTATTTCACTTGTTTTAGCCTCGCTACGTTCCGCCTGATTTCATTTTAGAAGCTTTTCATGTGACTTTTGAAAAGCAGCAGAAATAATTTGAAGGAAGCCGTGGATTGAAAGATAAAGCGGGGGTGTCGAGCCAGTCCTAGATGCTCCTCACCGCTCCGTCTCAACAACAACCTGACACGTTTCATCTGGACCCAATATATCAGCTGACAACACATTACACTTGTCTATTGTTATTTTTGTCAACTTCTGCTCTTCGCTTCTTGTATCCCTGTAGAAGTCTGCTGTTTATTAATGCTGTATAATCTGACCTGTACACAATAGATTATTAATGCTGTATAATCTGACCTGTACACAATAGATTATTAATGCTGTATAATCTGACCTGTATACAATAGATTATTAATGCTGTATAATCTGACCTGTACACAATAGATTATTAGTGCTGTATAATCTGACCTGTACACAATAGATTATTAATGCTGTATAATCTGACCTGTACACAATAGATTATTAGTGCTGTATAATCTGACCTGTACACAATAGATTATTAATGCTGTATAATCTGACCTGTACACAATAGATTATTAGTGCTGTATAATCTGACCTGTACACAATAGATTATTAATGCTGTATAATCTGACCTGTACACAATAGATTATTAGTGCTGTATAATCTGACCTGTACACAATAGATTATTAGTGCTGTGTAATCTGACCCGTACACAATAGATTATTAATGCTGTATAATCTGACCTGTACACAATAGATTATTAATGCTGTATAATCTGACCTGTACCCAATAGATTATTAATGCTGTATAATCTGACCTGTACACAATAGATTATTGATGCTGTATAATCTGACCTGTACACAATAGATTAGTAATGCTGTATAATCTGACCTGTACACAATAGATTATTAGTGCTGTATAATCTGACCTGTACACAATAGATTATTAATGCTGTATAATCTGACCTGTACACAATAGATTATTAATGCTGTATAATCTGACCTGTACACAATAGATTATTAGTGCTGTATAATCTGACCTGTATACAATAGATTAGTAATGCTGTATAATCTGACCTGTATACAATAGATTATTAGTGCTGTATAATCTGACCTGTACACAATAGATTATTAGTGCTGTGTAATCTGACCTGTACACAATAGATTATTAGTGCTGTGTAATCTGACCCGTACACAATAGATTATTAGTGCTGTATAATCTGACCTGTACACAATAGATTATTAATGCTGTATAATCTGACCCGTACACAATAGATTATTAGTGCTGTATAATCTGACCTGTACACAATAGATTATTAGTGCTGTGTAATCTGACCTGTACACAATAGATTATTAGTGCTGTGTAATCTGACCCGTACACAATAGATTATTAGTGCTGTATAATCTGACCTGTACACAATAGATTATTAATGCTGTATAATCTGACCCGTACACAATAGATTATTAGTGCTGTATAATCTGACCTGTATACAATAGATTATTAGTGCTGTATAATCTGACCTGTATACAATAGATTATTAGTGCTGTATAATCTGACCTGTATACAATAGATTATTAGTGCTGTATAATCTGACCTGTACACAATAGATTATTAGTGCTGTATAATCTGACCTGTACACAATAGATTATTAGTGCTGTATAATCTGACCTGTACCCAATAGATTATTAGTGCTGTATAATCTGACCTGTACACAATAGATTATTAGTGCTGTGTAATCTGACCCGTACACAATAGATTATTAGTGCTGTATAATCTGACCTGTAAGAAATAGATTATTAATGCTGTATAATCTGACCTGTATGAAATAGATTATTAATGCTGTATAATCTGACCTGTATGAAATAGATTATTAATGCTGTATAATCTGACCTGTATGAAATAGATTATTAATGCTGTATAATCTGACCTGTACACAATAGATTATTAATGCTGTATAATCTGACCTGTACACAATAGATTAGTAGTGCTGTATAATCTGACCTGTATGAAATAGATAAATAGTGCTGTATACTCTAACCTGTATAAAGCACTGCTGTGCTTTTGAATGTGATGACAACATATTTAGCATATTTAGCTTTGGGCCTATAGCTGTTAATTATGGTCTAATTATACACATTGTACGTGTTGAAGGCAGTTACTGTGCAAAGATATCTTCCTCACAATGTGATAGAAAAAACATTTTGCTTCTCTTCTGGGTTATACAGTAGGACTAGGCAGAACAATTCAACCTGGGTTATACAGTAGGACTAGACAGAACAATTCAACCTGGGTTATACAGTAGGACTAGGCAGAACAATTCAACCTGGGTTATACAGTAGGACTAGGCAGAACAAGTCAACCTGGGTTATACAGTAGGACTAGGCAGAACAATTCAACCTGGGTTATACAGTAGGACTAGGCAGAACAATTCATCCTGGGTTATACAGTAGGACTAGGCAGAACAATTCATCCTGGGTTATACAGTAGGACTAGGCAGAACAATTCATTCTGGGTTATACAGTAGGACTGGGCAGAACAATTCAACCTGGGTTATACAGTAGGACTGGGCAGAACAAGTCAAGCTGAACATGTGAGTGCTCTGTATGTGTATAATATTGATGGTGATGGTTTATTTTATTCATCGTAATGAGTCTGCCTTTGGTGAATAGGGCTTCTCTTTTCACTCCCCTTTGGTGAATAGGGCTTCTCTTTTCACTCCCCCTTTGGTGAATAGGGCTTCTCTTTTCACTCCCCCTTTGGTGAATAGGGCTTCTCTTTTCACTCCCCCTTTGGTGAATAGGGCTTCTCTTTTCACTCCCCCTTTGGTGAATAGGGCTTGTCTCTGAAGTCATTCAGTTTCAATGATGTACATCGACCTCTGTGAGAATGTTCCCTCCAATGTTATTTGATGTCCATCAAAAACACAAATCAAACATGATGTAATGGATAGGCAATAGAGAGTAGACTTGGGTTCCTTACTATTCAAAATCATTTAAAATCCTATATCTGTGCTTGATTGAGTTTGCCTGTTGCGACGGAACCAGTAGAACAAGTCCCAAAAGTGCCTTGCACTCCTGACAAATGAAAGAAAACGCTCAAAGAATTTCAAAGATTTCAAATACGATTGGAACCCAGGTCTGGGCAATAACGCATCCCTCACATCCGACACATCCCACATAATGTATCCATCACATAACTTATCCATCACATAACGTAATGTATCGATCACATAACATATCCATCACATAACATATCCATCACATAACGTATCCATCACATAATGTATCCATCACATAACATATCCATCACATAATGTATCCATCACATAACTTATCCATCACATAACGTATCCATCACATAACGTATCCATCACATAACGTAACGTATCCATCACATAACGTATCCATCACATAACGTAACGTAACGTATCCATCACATAACATAACGTATCCATCACATAACGTATCCATCACATAACTTATCCATCACATAACTTATCCATCACATCACACATAACATATCCATCACATAACGTATCCATCACATACCGTATCCATCACATAACGTAACGTATCCATCACATAACATAACGTATCCATCACATAACGTATCCATCACATAACTTATCCATCACATCACACATAACATATCCATCACATAATGTATCCATCACATACCGTATCCATCACATAACGTATCCATCAAATCCCACATAACTTATCCATCACATACCGTATCCATCACATAATGTATCCATCACATAACGTATCCATCACATAACGTATCCATCACATAAAGTAACGTATCCATCACATAATGTATCCATCACATAACGTATCCATCACATAACATATCCATCACTACATCACAAAGTGTCCATCACATAATGTATCCATCACATAACATATCCATCACTACATCACATAAAACATCAATCACATAACGTATCCTCCCATAATGTATCCATCACATATCCATCACATCCTACAACATATCAATCACATCCCACATAATGTCTCCATCACATCCTACATAGCGTATCCATCACATCCTACATAGCGTATCCATCACATCACATATCAATCCCATCCCACATAATGTATCCATCACATCCTACATAGCGTATCCATCACATACTGTATCCATCACATAACATATCAATCACATCCCACATAGCGTATCCATCATTTACATTTTTACATTTTAGTCATTTTTTCTTCTCCGTACTGGTCCCCTGTGGGAATCGAACCCACAACCCTGGCGTTGCAAACACCATGCTCTACCAACTGAGCCACACGGGACATAGCGTATCCATCACATACCGTATCCATCACATAACATATCAATCACATCCCATATAATGTATCCATCACATCCTACATAGCGTATCCATCACATACTGTATCCATCACATAACGTATCCATCACATCACACATAACATATCCATCACATCACACATAACATATCCATCACATAACGTATCCATCACATAACGTATCCATCACATCCTACATAGTGTGTCCATCACATACCGTATCCATCACATAACGTATCCATCACATCCCACATAACATATCCATCACATACTGTATCCATCACATAACGTATCCATCACATCCTACATTGTGTATCCATCACATACCGTATCCATCACATAATGTATCAATCACATCCGTGAGATATTCTGAAAGAGGAGACACAAGCCCTGCTCAAATGATTCAGAAGCTGCATCCCAAATGGCTCCCTATTCGCTACATAGTGCATTACTTTTTAACAGAACCCTATGGGCCCTGTTCAAAAGTAGTGCACTACATAGGGCATACAGTAGGGTGCCATTAGAGATGCAAACCACTGAAACCCTCACAGTGAGTCAGTCTGCCTAAGGCTGTTCCAGTCTGCTACAAAGCCTTTCCTCCAGGCTGCTCTAACACACAGGCCCCAGTGTAAACTGAGATACACAGGCACCTAATCTTACTCCTCTCCACCTCACTCCTGATGGAAGATACAGTAAGAAACCATTTGACAATCCACGGGATTGATTCGTCTTAAAGCCACAATTTTTCAGACAAAATTTCAGAACTTGTAGATGTCTCAATGGAATATGTCCAACCACTAATCTTTTTGGGCAGAAAATGTGGAGCAATTTCTTCCAGGGAAGTTCCCCAAGTCTTTATCCCTAAAGAGACTATTTTCAGTCCAATAGGGTGAACGATCTAGGACTGTGTTCCAAATCGCATCATATTCTGTATACGGTGCACTACTTTTGACCAGAGCCCTATGGTCCCTGCTGTCTGAAACACAGCCGAGGGTTCCCTTCAGAGATGATGCTGTAGACTACAGTACATGTAAGGTATATCGATCATGGCTACACTCTGTGACTCTGAGCCGTCAGGTATTGAGCTGTTCTCTGGGATGTCCATCTGTCAGCAATATGAAAACTGGAAAGGCCTTTAAACATCAGAGGGTTGCTTGCTGTCTCTAGCTCGCGCTTGCTTCTTACTTACTTCTCACACGTATGCACACACACACACACACACACACACACACACACACACACACACACACACACACACACACACACACACACACACACACACACACACACACACACACACACACACACACCTCGACACACACACACACACACAGCGCACACCTCGACACACACACTCCTTTAAACACACACACCTTGACACACACACACACACACACACACACACACACACACACACACACACACACACACACACACACAGCGCACACCTCGACACACACACTCCTTGAAACACACACACACACACACACACACCTTGACACACACTCCTTTAAACACACACCTCAACACACACACCGCTGAGCAGGGCCTCATTATAACCTGAGTTCTGTCAGTAGTAGGGACCTGTCCATGGTTTCCCCTCTGTAATTGGCCAGGTAGGACTGTGGAGGTGGTGCAACCCTGGTGTGTATTGGATGGATGGGGGGGGGGGTTCTGTAAATGATAATGAATACTAGCCAATTAGGCCTGGGCCACACACACTGCCTAAACATACTGTAATGAACTCATCAGAGCCTTTAAAGGGGCCGCCCATAGTGACAGATCTCCTGTCGCTGCCTACATCAGACTCCCTGGTGTGTGTGTCCACCAACCTGACAGGCTGAGTATCATTCAGTTCCTCTCATTACCTTCCCAGGAACTATGTAGAGCGGGACCGTCTTCCCTCTTTCCCTGTTTCCGAGGGCGGAAGAGAGGAACAGATCATGTCTGCTGTGCCAAACGAATAAAAAAGGTTTCTACAGTTGGGGGATTTTTGGGATTAATGACGAAATGTCTGGCTTTCATGGCTCTCTATTCTTTTAAAGTTGCAGTTGGTGGACCTTTGCAAAAGTCTGGTTTCGTGGCCCGTTCCTTCAAAATGTCCCTAGTTAGTTGTGTGTGTGTGTGTGGTTGAGACCTTGCCGTGGCATGCAGAGGACACACAGGAATGGTGTTTCATAGCAGCATCTCCCCAAGATGCCTCACTGTCTCCCTCTGAGATAAACACAGACGGGCCCAGCGTTCTGAATGGAACCCTATTCCCTACATTGTGCTCTATGGGCCCCGGTCTAAAGTAGTGAACAATATATAGGGAATAGGGTTCGGTTTATCTCAGAGAAGAGGTAGACAGTGATTTAGATAATGACAGTCTGTTGAAGGAAGAAACAACATCTACTAGTTGAGGGTCACTGGGGAGAGCATTAAAACATCCTACTGTTATCTTTCTCTGTTCTCTCCCAGTGGGGGGCTATGGGGGGGTTGGTGGGGAGAGCATTAAAACATCCTACTGTTATCTTTCTCTGTTCTCTCCCAGTGGGGGGCTATGGGGGGGGGGTTTGGTGGGGAGAGCATTAAAACATCCTACTGTTGTCTTTCTCTGTTCTCTCCCAGTGGGGGGCTATGGGGGGGGGTTTGGTGGGGAGAGCATTAAAACATCCTACTGTTGTCTTTCTCTGTTCTCTCCCAGTGGGGGGCTATGGGGGGGGGGTTTGGTGGGGAGAGCATTAAAACATCCTACTGTTGTCTTTCTCTGTTCACTCCCAGTGGGGGGCCATGGGGGGGTTTGGTGGGGAGAGCATTAAAACATCCTACTGTTATCTTTCTCTGTTCACTCCCAGTGGGGGGCTATGGGGGGTTTGGTGGGGAGAGCATTAAAACATCCTACTGTTATCTTTCTCTGTTCTCTCCCAGTGGGGGGCTATGGGGGGTTTGGTGGGGAGAGCATTAAAACATCCTACTGTTGTCTTTCTCTGTTCTCTCCCAGTGGGGGGCTATGGGGGGGTTTGGTGGGGAGAGCATTAAAACATCCTACTGTTGTCTTTCTCTGTTCTCTCCCAGTGGGGGGCCATGGGGGGGTTTGGTGGGGAGAGCATTAAAACATCCTACTGTTGTCTTTCTCTGTTCTCTCCCAGTGGGGGGCTATGGGGGGTTTGGTGGGGAGAGCATTAAAACATCCTACTGTTGTCTTTCTCTGTTCACTCCCAGTGGGGGGCTATGGGGGGTTTGGTGGGGAGAGCATTAAAACATCCTACTGTTATCTTTCTCTGTTCACTCCCAGTGGGGGGCTATGGGGGGTTTGGTGGGGAGAGCATTAAAACATCCTACTGTTGTCTTTCTCTGTTCACTCCCAGTGGGGGGCTATGGGGGGTTTGGTGGGGAGAGCATTAAAACATCCTACTGTTGTCTTTCTCTGTTCTCTCCCAGTGGGGGGCTATGGGGGGTTTGGTGGGGAGAGCATTAAAACATCCTACTGTTGTCTTTCTCTGTTCTCTCCCAGTGGGGGGGCTATTGGGGGTTTGGTGGGGAGAGCATTAAAACATCCTACTGTTGTCTTTCTCTGTTCACTCCCAGTGGGGGGCTATGGGGGGTTTGGTGGGGAGAGCATTAAAACATCCTACTGTTGTCTTTCTCTGTTCACTCCCAGTGGGGGGCTATGGGGGGTTTGGTGGGGAGAGCATTAAAACATCCTACTGTTATCTTTCTCTGTTCTCTCCCAGTGGGGGGCTATGGGGGGTTTGGTGGGGAGAGCATTAAAACATCCTACTGTTATCTTTCTCTGTTCTCTCCCAGTGGGGGGCCATGGGGGGTTTGGTGGGGGCTATGGGGGGTTTGGTGGGGAGAGCATTAAAACATCCTACTGTTGTCTTTCTCTGTTCACTCCCAGTGGGGGGCTATGGGGGGGTTGGTGGGGAGAGCATTAAAACATCCTACTGTTGTCTTTCTCTGTTCTCTCCCAGTGGGGGGCTATGGGGGGTTTGGTGGGGAGAGCATTAAAACATCCTACTGTTGTCTTTCTCTGTTCACTCCCAGTGGGGGGCCATGGGGGGGTTTGGTGGGGGCTATGGTCAGGG
The DNA here is from genome assembly GCF_901001165.1 of Salmo trutta. Lineage (NCBI taxonomy): Eukaryota > Metazoa > Chordata > Actinopteri > Salmoniformes > Salmonidae > Salmo > Salmo trutta. Next base: position 971,532 of record NW_021823216.1, read on the forward strand.
GGGGGGGGATTTTTGTTCCCTTCGCTGTGAGAGAGAGAGTATGACTTGTAAGGAATAAAGAGAAAGAAATCTCACACACAGAGCAGTGCATCATGGTTAGTAGTTAGGAGTGGACCCTGCTGAGTCTCCATCGTGCGCTGCTCTGCTCACATGCACTGGAGTAACTCAGCTCAACAGATGGGTGGTACAGCTCTGTCACAAGGCCTGGAGTAACTCAGTTCAACAGATGGGTGGTACAGCTCTGTCATAAGGCCTGGAGTAACTCAGTTCAACAGATGGGTGGCACTGCTCTGTCACAAGGCCTGGAGTAACTCAGTTCAACAGATGGGTGGTACTGCTCTGTCACAAGGCCTGGAGTAACTCAGTTCAACAGATGGGTGGTACAGCTCTGCTCACATGCACTGGAGTAACTCAGTTCAACAGATGGGTGGTACAGCTCTGCCACAAGGCCTGGAGTAACTCAGTTCAACAGATGGGTGGTACTGCTCTGTCACAAGGCCTGGAGTAACTCAGTTCAACAGATGGGTGGTACAGCTCTGTCACAAGGCCTGGAGTAACTCAGTTCAACAGATGGGTGATACAGCTCTGTCACAAGGCCTGGAGTAACTCAGTTCAACAGATGGGTGGTACAGCTCTGCTCACATGCACTGGAGTAACTCAGTTCAACAGATGGGTGGTACAGCTCTGCTCACATGCACTGGAGTAACTCAGTTCAACAGATGGGTGGTACAGCTCTGTCACAAGGCCTGGAGTAACTCAGTTCAACAGATGGGTGGTACTGCTCTGTCACAAGGCCTGGAGTAACTCAGTTCAACAGATGGGTGGTACAGCTCTGCTCACATGCACTGGAGTAACTCAGTTCAACAGATGGGTGGTACAGCTCTGCTCACATGCACTGGAGTAACTCAGTTCAACAGATGGGTGGTACAGCTCTGTCACAAGGCCTGGAGTAACTCAGTTCAACAGATGGGTGGTACAGCTCTGCTCACATGCACTGGAGTAACTCAGTTCAACAGATGGGTGATACAGCTCTGTCACAAGGCCTGGAGTAACTCAGTTCAACAGATGGGTGGTACTGCTCTGTCACAAGGCCTGGAGTAACTCAGCTCAACAGATGGGTGGTACTGCTCTGCTCACAAGGCCTGGAGTAACTCAGTTCAACAGATGGGTGGTACAGCTCTGTCACAAGGCCTGGAGTAACTCAGTTCAACAGATGGGTGGTACATCTCTGTCACAAGGCCTGTGTGAGTGTGTTTATCTCCTGACTGCTGCTTCAGTATACTGCCCACGTTGTATATCTTATTCATGTTACCATCGCTGCTTTAAACAGAGAGCTTACTGTTTTTACACAACCATCCATCGTGTAACTACTGTTGAATTGCTTAGGACTGAAGCCTTGGTTGAGATGCATGCACATAACACATTTGTGCAAATCTTCAAATCTAATTTCATTGGTCACATACACATGGTTAGCAGATGTTAATGCGAGTGCAGTAATATCTAACAAGTAATCTAACAATTCCCCAAAAACGACCTAATACACACAAATCTAAATGGGTGAATGAGAATATGAACGTATAAATATATGGATGAGCGATGGCCGAGCGGCATAGGCAAGATGCAGTAGATGGTATAAAATACAGTATAGACATGATATGAGCAATGTGAGATATGTAAACATTTTTAAAGTGGCATTGTTTAAAGTGGCTAGTGATCCATTTATTAAAGTGGCCAGTGATTGGGTCTCAGTGTAGACAGAAGCCTCTCTGAGTTAGTGATGGCTGTTTAGCAGTCTGATGGCCTTGAGATAGAAGCTGTTTTTCAGTCTCTTGGTCCCAGCTTTGATGCACCTGTACTGACCTCGCCTTCTGGATGGTAGCGGGGTGAACAGGCAGTGGCTCAGGTGGTTGTTGTCCTTGATGATCTTTTTGTTCTTCCTGTGACATTGGGGGCTGCAGGTGTCATGGAGGGCAGGTAGTTTGCCCCCGGTGATGCATTGTGCAGACTGCACCCCCCTCTGGAGAGTCTTGCGGTTGAGGACGGTGCAGTTGCTGTACCAGGCTATGATACAGCCCTACAGGATGCTCTTGATTGTGCATCTGTAGAAGTTTGTCAGGGTTTTAGGTGACAAGACAAATTTCTTCAGCCTCCTGAGATTGAAGAGGCACTGTTGTTCCTTCTTCACCACGCTGTCTGTGTGGGTGGACCTACACTGAGTATACCAAACATTAAGAACACCTTCCTAATATTGTGTTGCACCAGCCCCCTTTTGCCCTCTGAACAGCCTCAATTCGTCGGGGCGTGGACTCTACAAGGTGTCGAAAGCTTTCCACATGAATGCTGGCCCATGTTGACTCCAATGATTCCCACAGTTGTGTCAAGTTGGCTGGATGTCCTTTGGGTGGTGGACCATTCTTGATACACACAGGACACTGTTGAGCATGAAAAACCCAGCAGCGTTGCAGTTCTTGAAACAAACCGGTGCGCCTGGCACCTACTACCACACCCCGTTCAAAGGCACTTAAATCTTGGATCTTGGCCATTCACCCTCTGAATGGCACACATACACAATACATGTCTCAAGGGTCAAAACTCCTTCTTTAACCCGTCTCCTCCCCCTTCATCTAGGCTGATTGAAGTGGATCATAGCTTTCACCTGGATTCACCTGGTCAGTCTATGTCATGGAAAGAGCAGGTGTTCTTAATGTTTTGTCCAGTCAGTGTATATTATGGATGCAGTGAATGGTACCTGGACTTTTTCCTCTCCTGTTCTCCGTCAACACCTAGTTAGGATTTGGTACGTAAGGAGACAGTAAACCAGTTAAGACTGTGTAGTTTGAGAAATGTCTCTTTGAAACGATAAGAACACATTGCGCGTACAGAAACAGAGTAATGTGAGCAGAGGCTAAACTGCAGAGGAAGAGTAGCGTTAAATGAATTCACCAAACACACCATCGTGTTTTTCTACTAGAGAGGCATCAGATATTACCATTTCAATTGTTTGAAAACAGCAGAGAATCTGAATGTGAATAAATGGAATTCACATTGGTGGAGAATATCCCTAGGCAACGCCAGAATACTCACATATACCACGTAGAAACATTACATTATCCAGAGAAGTGATACAACTATGCATAATTCAGCAGGGAAGGCTGGGTGGGTGTGTGCGTGTGTGTGTGTGTGTGTGTGTGGTGTGTGTGTGTGTGTGTGTGTTCTCTTACATCTGTGTAACGTGTGTGTGCGCTCAAACTTGCCAAAGTAGTCCAATCAGTGAGTCTAATTCAATTATCTTCAAATTTAACATCTCATCAAAATGTGAATAGAATCAAGCAGAATGAATGAATTGGGTTTTACCAACACTGGATCTTATTTGGAGCTCTGTGTAAATGAGTTCTGCTCTAGAGGCTGCGTTCGTCTGTCTGCAGGCGGGATTCATGTGGCCTAATTTAACCTGCTATCTTGTGTGTGTGTGTGTGTGTGTGTGTGATTTAGCCTGCTATCGACGTTCAAGATGGCTTCATGCTATCAACTCACTCATGTCTTTGACTGGCTGGTTGTCACTCCCTCTCCTGTCTCTGACTGGCTGGATGTCACTCACTCTCCTGTCTCTGACTGGCTGGATGTCACTCACTCTCCTGTCTCTGACTGGCTGGATGTCACTCACTCTCCTGTCTCTGACTGGCTGGATGTCACTCACTCTCCTGTCTCTGACTGGCTGGTTGTCACTCACTCTCCTGTCTCTGACTGGCTGGATGTCACTCACTCTCCTGTTTCTGACTGGCTGGATGTCACTCACTCTCCTGTCTCTGACTGGCTGGTTGTCACTCACTCTCCTGTCTCTGACTGGCTGGTTGTCACTCACTCTCCTGTCTCTGACTGGCTGAATGTCACTCACTCTCCTGTCTCTGACTGGCTGGATGTCACTCACTCTCCTGTCTCTGACTGGCTGATGTCACTCACTCTCCTGTCTCTGACTGGCTGGATGTCACTCACTCTCCTGTCTCTGACTGGCTGGATGTCACTCACTCTCCTGTCTCTGACTGGCTGGTTGTCACTCACTCTCCTGTCTCTGACTGGCTGGTTGTCACTCACTCTCCTGTCTCTGACTGGCTGGATGTCACTCTCCTGTCTCTGACTGGCTGGATGTCACTCACTCTCCTGTCTCTGACTGGCTGGATGTCACTCACTCTCCTGTCTCTGACTGGCTGGATGTCACTCACTCTCCTGTCTCTGACTGGCTGGTTGTCACTCACTCTCCTGTCTCTGACTGGCTGGATGTCACTCACTCTCCTGTCTCTGACTGGCTGGATGTCACTCACTCTCCTGTCTCTGACTGGCTGGATGTCACTCACTCTCCTGTCTCTGACTGGCTGGATGTCACTCACTCTCCTGTCTCTGACTGGCTGGATGTCACTCACTCTCCTGTCTCTGACTGGCTGGATGTCACTCTCCTGTCTCTGACTGGCTGGTTGTCACTCACTCTCCTGTCTCTGACTGGCTGGATGTCACTCTCCTGTCTCTGACTGGCTGGTTGTCACTCACTCTCCTGTCTCTGACTGGCTGGTTGTCACTCACTCTCCTGTCTCTGACTGGCTGGATGTCACTCTCCTGTCTCTGACTGGCTGGTTGTCACTCACTCTCCTGTCTCTGACTGGCTGGATGTCACTCACTCTCCTGTCTCTGACTGGCTGGATGTCACTCACTCTCCTGTCTCTGACTGGCTGGATGTCACTCACTCTCCTGTCTCTGACTGGCTGGTTGTCACTCTCCTGTCTCTGACTGGCTGGTTGTCACTCACTCTCCTGTCTCTGACTGGCTGGTTGCCACTCTCCTGTCTCTGACTGGCTGGTTGTCACTTTCCATTATGCTGATATTTCAAGTCTTTTAGGTTTTATTTATTCACACCAAAGAAAATAAGTGATAAGAGAATTATCTAATAAAGGTAAATGAATCAATAAACCATTATGAATTATAAGTCACGTAGCATGGTTAATGAATAATCAATGTAATGATCGATTAGTCCCAGAAAGTCTAGTAGAGGCTGGAGATGGAGAGAAATGTGTGTGTGTATTTAATGTGCCCAAGAGGGCAGGGGCCAGATGGTAAAGGGAGTAAAAACTTCAAGGGGTTCCTAACCTTGAGGGAAAGGAACAGGCTGAGCAGGATAGTGATAAACAGTGTGGGAAGTCAAAGGGGAGATGCAGGTCACCAACAGTTTGTGTGTAAATGCATGTGCGTAAGTAAGGAAGAAACTATATAATGACTGTTTTGTTATCCTGACGCCAGAACGTTCTCTGAATAAAGCTGAATGAACCTTTTGCAGAAAGCCGAGTCCTTGCCTAATTATTTAACCCATTGTCTTACAAACCTTGGGAATTAGTCAAGGCTTATTGATTATTGATTATTATCATCAAGATATACAATTATTTTAACAATAAGTGAAAGACAAAACAGTGCAGATAACAACCTGGTCAAAACCTTGTGCAGATAACAACCAGGTCAAAACGTTGTGCAGATAACAACCTGGTCAAAACAGTGCCGATAACAACCTGGTCAAAACAGTGCAGATACAGAGGGAAAAAAGTATTTGATCCCCTGCTGATTTTGTACATTTGCCCACTGACTACGAAATGATCAGTCTATAATTTTAATGGTAGGTTTATTTGAACAGTGAGAGACAGAATAACAACAAAAAAATCCAGAAAAACGCATGTCAAAAATGTTATAAATTGATTTGCATTTGACCCTGGTCAAACAGGGCCCATAGGGAACAGGGTGCTGTTTGACCAGGTCCCATAGGGAACAGGGTGCTGTTTGACCAGGGCCCATAGGGAACATGGTGCTGTTTGACCAGGGCCCCATAGGGAACAGGGTGCTGTTTGACCAGGACCCATAGGGAACAGGGTGCTGTTTGACCAGGGCCCATAGGGAACAGGGTGCTGTTTGACCAGGGTCCCATAGGGAACAGGGTGCTGTTTGACCAGGGCCCATAGGGAACAGGGTGCTGTTTGACCAGGGCCCATAGGGAACAGGGTGCTGTTTGACCAGGGCCCATAGGGAACAGGGTGCTGTTTGACCAGGTCCCATAGGGAACAGGGTGCTGTTTGACCAGGGCCCATAGGGAACAGGGTGCTGTTTGACCAGGGCCCATAGGGAACAGGGTGCTGTTTGACCAGGGCCCATAGGGAACAGGGTGCTGTTTGACCAGGGCCCCATAGGGAACAGGGTGCTGTTTGACCAGGGCCCATAGGGAACAGGGTGCTGTTTGACCAGGACCCATAGGGAACAGGGTGCTGTTTGACCAGGACCCATAGGGAACAGGGTGCTGTTTGACCAGGGCCCATAGGGAACAGGGTGCTGTTTGACCAGGACCCATAGGGAACAGGGTGCTGTTTGACCAGGGCCCCATAGGGAACAGGGTGCTGTTTGACCAGGGCCCCATAGGGAACAGGGTGCTGTTTGACCAGGGACCCATAGGGAACAGGGTGCTGTTTGACCAGGACCCATAGGGAGCAGGGTGCTGTTTGACCAGGGCCCATAGGGAACAGTGTGCTGTTTGACCAGGACCCCATAGGGAACAGGGTGCTGTTTGACCAGGACCCCATAGGGAACAGGGTGCTGTTTGACCAGGGCCCATAGGGAACAGGGTGCTGTTTGACCAGGGCCCCATAGGGAACAGGGTGCTGTTTGACCAGGGCCCATAGGGAACAGGGTGCTGTTTGACCGGGGCCCATAGGGAACAGGGTGCTGTTTGACCAGGGCCCATAGGGAACAGGGTGCTGTTTGACCAGGTCCCATAGGGAACAGGGTGCTGTTTGACCAGGGCCCATAGGGAATAGAATATTATTTGGGACACATATATTGTGTTTAATCCTTCAATTTACTGGAATGTTCTCTATCTCAAAAGTACTGAAAGCCGTTTCATAACTTGACCAGTGCCTGTCTCGATCAATACAGAGGTGAAACGGTAGACTTTTACAAGGCTGCCAGACTAAAAGCTTGTGGTATTTGTGGTGGCCTTGACTCAGGGGAACTCATTCAACAGCTTTGTGCTGGATTTCTTAGGTACAGTATGTCTAAAATGAATGGAGAGCCACAGGGTGCAGATGTTTGTTCAACATCTAGTTTTGATTTACATTTGGTTGAGTTGTCAACTATCATGAATTCAACGTGAAATCAACAACAACAAAATCACCATGTCATTGGATAGAGTTTCAAAGTTGGGTGAAAAAAACCCAAAATGACCTTATGTTGTTGACTTGATGCAAATCCAATTAGTTTTCCACATTGAACATCATCACATTAATTTATGGGGTTGAAATGATGTGAAAACAACATTGATTCAACTAGTTTTTGCCTTGTGGGGAGGGAGAGAGAGTAGAGTGGGGATTCAGAGAGACAGTGAAATATACATATATATATATATATATATATATATATATATATATATATAGAGAGAGAGAGACAGAGAGAGAGAAACAGAGAGAGAGAGAGAGAGAGAGAGAGAGAGAGAGAGAGAGAGAGAGAAGAGAGAGATAGAGAGAGAAGAGGGAGACAGAGAAATAGAACACATAAAAAACATCACTTTTCAACCACATACATATTTCTCCATCACCATTTATGAGAGAAAGCGGGAGGAAGAGAGAGATTGAGAGAGAGAGAGAGAGGAATAGAGAGGAAGAGGGAGAGACTGAGTATTCTTCTGACAGTCCTCCTCTCCTCATCCTCTCCTCTCTGCCATCTGGCTTGGAGGCTCCCTTTGCTCCTCTTGTCCCCTCTTGTCCATGTCTTTTCACATGGGATAAAACACAACACCAAACCATAACTATGAAGAAGTTATCAAGTACGCTTATTATCTATCAAATAGCAATCCCTCTGTTTTTAGTTTTTCTCAACACTCCTCTTCATCTGTCATTAGATGTTGGTAGAAATAATTGCGTCTCCAGTATTTCCCTTCAGGGGAAATCACTGTGGTAGGCGTTTGTGTTTCACAGGAGTGGAAAACATATCGTCCTGGAGGAATTTAAACTCAGGCTGAGTCTGGCCCCAGACCCAGCATGATGAATGACCCTCACAGGGAGGAATGAGAGAGAGAGAGGGGGGGGGGGGCTGAGAGAGGAGGCAGAGACAGAGTGATTTGGGATGAGGAGTAGAAGAGAGACAGAAGAACCTCATGCAGAACCTCCCTCCTCCTCTTCCTCTCTCCCTCCACCTCGTCCTCTTTCCTTCCTCCTCTTCCTCTCTCCCTCCACCTCGTCCTCTCTCCTTCCTCCTCTTCCTCTCTTCCTCTCACCCTCCACCTTGTCTTCTGTCTTGCCTCCTCTTCCTCTCTCCCACCTCCTCTTCCTCTCTCCCTCAACCTCGTCTTCTGTCTTGCCTCCTCTTCCTCTCTCCTTCCTCCTCTTCCTCTCTCCTTCCTCCTCTTCCTCTCTCCCTCCTCCTCCTCTCTCCCTTCCTCTTTCTCTCTCCTGCCACCTCTTCCTCTCACCCTCCTCCTCTTCCTTTCGCCCTCCTCCTCTTCCTCTCTCCCTCCTCACTCCCTCCTCCTCTACCTTCTCCTCTTCCTCCTCTTCCTCTCTCCCTCCTCTCTCCCTCCTATTCTCTCCCTCCTCCTCTTCATCTCTCCCTTCTTCTCTTCATCTCTCGCTCCCATCTCTCGCTCCCTCTTCCCCCAGTAGTCATGTAGACTACTGGACTGGAAGGGGTGGGGACACAGAGACAGTCATGTATATCAGACTGCTGGGATACAGAACGGCCCTACATTATCAGGACAATTATCTTCAGTATACTGCATTATCAGGACAAATATCTACAGTATACTGCATTATCAGGACAAGTATCTACAGTATACTGCATTATAATAACAAATATCTACAGTATACTGCATTATAATAACAAGTATCTACAGTATACTGCATTATCAGGACACCTGCATTAAAAGGACATGGTAATCCCACCTGTATTTATTAAGGACATGTCAACCTTCTTCTGAGGTTAATGCAGGTCAGCTGGACTGGACCTCTGAGGTACCTTGAGGTGATCTGCTGGTTAATGAAGTAATAAGGTTTGAGGGGGGTGATATATTGGCCATATACCATAAAACCCAGTGGTGTCTTATTGCTATTGCAAACTTTTTATCAACATAAATAGAACAGTAAATAAGTATTTTTGCGTCATACCGTGGTATATCGTCTAATATACACATGCTGAAATGCTGTTTCAGCCAATCAGCATCCGGGCCCAAACCATCCGGTTTAAAATGTGACATAAGGAGCCAGTGAAGGGAGGGAGACCACTAATTGTTGGCTAGCTCCATGCTCCATGCTATTAGCTCCACTGGCTAGCTCCATGCTGTTAGCTCCACTGGCTAGCTCCATGCTGTTAGCTCCACTAGCTAGCTCCATGCTGTTAGCTCCACTGGCTAGCTCCATGCTGTTAGCTCTACTGGCTAATTCCATGCTGTTAGCTCCACTGGCTAGCTCCATGCTGTTAGCTCCACTGGCTAACTCCATGCTGTTAGCTCCACTGGCTAACTCCATACCGTTAGCTCCACTTGCTAACTCCATGCTGTTAGCTCCACTGGCTAGCTCCATGCTCTTAGCTCCACTGGCTAGCTCCATGCTGTTAACTCCACTCTCTCACTCTCTCACTCTATAACTCTCTTACTCTCTGACTCTCACTCTCTCTGTCTCTCACTCCCCCCTCTCTCTTGCTCTCTCTCTTGCTCCCTCTCTATTCCTGTCAGATCGGGAGCCAGAGTCTCCCCTCCTCTCCTCTCTGTTTACCCGCCAGACAACAACACTCACAGGGGAGCCATGATGCTAAGAGGAGAGGGATGAAAGGTGTAAAGGACATTCCCTCACTCTATTCCTCCATCCATCTCTTATACGTCCTCCTATCCCCCGAGCTAGAACACTCACTACGATTCCCTGGTTCCCTTCACAGCCTTCTGGCTTAGTACCACAGCTGTCTGTCTGTCTGTCTGTCTGTCTGTCTGTCTGTCTGCCAGTCTGCCAGTCTGCCAGTCTGCCAGTCTGCCAGTCTGTCTGCCTGTCTGCCTGCCAGTCTGCCAGTCTGCCTGCCTGCCAGTCTGCCAGTCTGTCTGTCTGTCTGTCTGTCTGTCTGTCTGTCTGTCTGTCTGTCTGTCTGTCTGTCTGTCTGTCTGTCTGCCTGCCAGTCTGTCTGTCTGTCTGTCTGTCTGTCTGTCTGTCTGCCTGCCAGTCTGCCAGTCTGTCTGTCTGCCAGTCTGCCAGTCTGCCAGTCTGCCAGTCTGTCTGTCTGTCTGTCTGTCTGTCTGTCTGTCTGTCTGTCTGTCTGTCTGCCAGTCTGCCAGTCTGCCAGTCTGTCTGTCTGTCTGCCTGCCAGTCTGCCAATCTGTCTGCCTGCCTGTCAGCCAGTCTGTCAGTCTGTCAGTCTGTCTGTCTGTCTGTCTGTCTGCCTGCCAGTCTGCCAGTCTGTCTGTCTGTCTGTCTGCCTGCCAGTCTGCCAGTCTGTCTGCCTGCCAGTCTGTCTGTCTGCCTGCCAGTCTGCCAGTCTGTCTGTCTGTCTGTCTGTTGAAAGAGCCCTCCCATTTAGATTGGTTGGATTAACTAACACAGCTAACAGCTAACTGGCAATACTAAAGTACCTATTAGAACATCCAATAGTCAAAGGTATATGAAATACAAATGGTATAGAGAGAAATAGTTCTATAATAACTACAACCTAAAACTTCTTACCTGGGAATATTGAAGACTCATTTTAAAAGGAACCACCAGCTTTCATATGTTCTGAGCAAGGAACTTAAACGGTAGCTTTTAGACATGGCACATATTGCACTTTTACTTTTATCTCCAACACTTTGTTTTTGCATTATTTAAACCAAATTGAACGTGTTTCATTTATTTATTTGAGACTAAATTGATTTTATTGCTGTATTATATTAACTTAAAATAAGTGTTAATTCAGTATTGTTGTAATTGTCATTATTACAAATATATAAAAATCGACCGATTAATCGGTATCGGCTTTTTTTTGGTCCTCCAATAATCGGTATCAGTATCAGCGTTGAAAAATCATAAGCGGTCGACCTCTAGTATTTATCTTTGATTATTCTTACAAGAGGGTAGTGCGTATGGCCCAGTATATCACTGGGGCCAAGCTTCCTGCCATCCAGGACCTCTATACCAGGCGGTGTCAAAGGAAGGCTCTAAAAATTGCCAAAGACTCCAGCCACCCTAGTCATAGACTGTTCTCTCTGCTACCGCACGGCAAGTGGTACCGGAGCCCCAAGTCTATGTCCAAAAGGCTTCTTACCAGCTTCTATCCCCAAGCCATAGGACTCCTGAACATATAATCAAATGGCCACCCAGACTATTTGCATTGTGTGTGCCCCCACCCCCCTCTTGTACGCTGCTGCTACTCTCTGTTATTATCTATGCATAGTCACTTTAATAACTCTACCTACATGTACATATTACCTCAATTACCTCAACTAACCGGTTCCCCCACACATTGACACTTTACCGGTACCCCCTGTATATAGCCTCCACATTGACACGTTACCGGTACCCCCTGTATATAGCCTCCACATTGATTCTGTACTGGTACCCCCTGTATATAGCCTCCACATTGACACGTTACCGGTACCCCCTGTATATATAGCCTCCACATTGACTCTGTACCGGTACCCCCTGTATATAGCCTCCACATTGACTCTGTACCGGTACCCCCTGTATATCGCCTCCACATTGACTCTGTAACGTAACACCCTGTATATAGCCTCCACATTGACTCTGTACCGTAACACCCTGTATATAGCCTCCACATTGACTCTGTACCGGTACCCCCTGTATATAGCCTCCACATTGACACGTTACCGGTACCCCCTGTATATAGCCTCCACATTGACACGTTACCGGTGCCCCCTGTATATAGCCTCCACATTGACACGTTACCGGTACCCCCTGTATATAGCCTCCACATTGACACGTTACCGTTACCCCCTGTATATAGCCTCCACATTGACACGTTACCGGTGCCCCCTGTATATAGCCTCCACATTGACACGTTACCGGTACCCCCTGTATATAACCTCCACATTGACACGTTACCGGTACCCCCTGTATATAGCCTCCACATTGACTCTGTACCGGTACCCCACCCTGTATATAGCCTCCACATTGACTCTGTACCGGTGCCCCCTGTATATAACCTCCACATTGACTCTGTACCGGTGCCCCCTGTATATAACCTCCACATTGACACGTTACCGGTGCCCCCTGTATATAACCTCCACATTGACTCTGTACCGGTACCCCCTGTATATAACCTCCACATTGACTCTGTACCGGTACCCCCTGTATATAACCTCCACATTGACTCTGTACCAGTACCCCCCTGTATATAGCCTCCACATTGACTCTGTACCGGTACCCCCTGTATATAACCTCCACATTGACACGTTACCGGTGCCCCCTGTATATAACCTCCACATTGACTCTGTACTGGTACCCCCTGTATATAACCTCCACATTAACTCTGTACCGGTACCCCCTGTATATAACCTCCACATTGACTCTGTACCGGTACCCCCCTGTATATAGCCTCCACATTGACTCTGTACCCCCCCCCCCTGTATATAGCCTCCACATTGACTCTGTACCGTAACACCCTGTATATAGCCTCCACATTGACTCTGTACCGGTACCCCCTGTATATAGCCTCCACATTGACTCTGTACCGTAACACCCTGTATATAGCCTCCACATTGACTCTGTACCCCCCCCTGTATATAGCCTCCACATTGACTCTGTACCCCCCCCCCCCTGTATATAGCCTCCACATTGACTCTGTACCCCCCCCCCTGTATATAGCCTCCACATTGACTCTGTACCCCCCCCCCCCTGTATATAGCCTCCACATTGACTCTGTACCGGTACCCCCCTGTATATAACCTCCACATTGACTCTGTACCGGTACCCCCCTGTATATAGCCTCCACATTGACTCGGTACCGGTACCCCCTGTATATAACCTCCACATTGAATCTGTACCGGTACCCCCTGTATATAGCCTCCACATTGACTCTGTACCCCCCCCCCCTGTATATAGCCTCCACATTGACTCTGTACCCCCCCCTGTATATAGCCTCCACATTGACTCTGTACCCCCCCCCTGTATATAGCCTCCACATTGACTCTGTACCGGTACCCCCTGTATATAGCCTCCACATTGACTCTGTACCCCCCCCCCCTGTATATAGCCTCCACATTGACTCTGTACCCCCCCCCCCTGTATATAGCCTCCACATTGACTCTGTACCGGTACACCCTGTATATAGCCTCCACATTGACTCTGTACCCCCCCCTGTATATAGCCTCCACATTGACTCTGTACCCCCCCCCCCCCTGTATATAGCCTCCACATTGACTCTGTACCCCCCCCCCCCCTGTATATAGCCTCCACATTGACTCTGTACCGTAACACCCTGTATATAGCCTCCACATTGACTCTGTACCGGTACCCCCTGTATATAACCTCCACATTGACTCTGTACCGGTACCCCCTGTATATAACCTCCACATTGACTCTGTACCGGTACCCCCTGTATATAACCTCCACATTGACTCTGTACCGGTACCCCCTGTATATAGCCTCCACATTGACTCTGTACCCCCCCCCCTGTAGATAGCCTCCACATTGACTCTGTACCGTAACACCCTGTATATAGCCTCCACATTGACTCTGTACCGGTACCCCCTGTATATAGCCTCCACATTGACTCTGTACCGTAACACCCTGTATATAGCCTCCACATTGACTCTGTACCCCCCCCCCCTGTATATAGCCTCCACATTGACTCTGTACCCCCCCCCTGTATATAGCCTCCACATTGACTCTGTACCCCCGCCCCTGTATATAGCCTCCACATTGACTCTGTACCCCCCCCCCTGTATATAGCCTCCACATTGACTCTGTACCCCCCCCCTGTATATAGCCTCTACATTGACTCTGTACCCCCCCTGTATATAGCCTCCACATTGACTCTGTACCCCCCCCCCCTGTATATAGCCTCCACATTGACTCTGTACCGGTACCCCCTGTATAGAACCTCCACATTGACTCTGTACCGGTACCCCCTGTATATAGCCTCCACATTGACTCGGTACCGGTACCCCCTGTATATAACCTCCACATTGACTCTGTACCGGTACCCCCTGTATATAGCCTCCACATTGACTCTGTACCCCCCCCCCTGTATATAGCCTCCACATTGACTCTGTACCCCCCCCCCCCTGTATATAGCCTCCACATTGACTCTGTACCGTAACACCCTGTATATAGCCTCCACATTGACTCTGTACCGGTACCCCCTGTATATAGCCTCCACATTGACTCTGTAACCCCCCCCCTGTATATAGCCTCCACATTGACTCTGTACCCCCCCCCCCCCCCCCCCGTATATAGCCTCCACATTGACTCTGTACCGGTACACCCTGTATATAGCCTCCACATTGACTCTGTACCCCCCCTGTATATAGCCTCCACATTGACTCTGTACCCCCCCCCCCCCCCCGTATATAACCTCCACATTGACTCTGTACCGGTACCCCCCTGTATATAGCCTCCACATTGACTCTGTACCCCCCCCCCCCTGTATATAGCCTCCACATTGACTCTGTACCCCCCCCCTGTATATAGCCTCCACATTGACTCTGTACCCCCCCCCCCTGTATATAGCCTCCACATTGACTCTGTACCCCCCCCCCCTGTATATAGCCTCCACATTGACTCTGTACCCCCCCCCCCTGTATATAGCCTCCACATTGACTCTGTACCCCCCCCCCCTGTATATAGCCTCCACATTGACTCTGTACCCCCCCCTGTTTATAGCCTCCACATTGACTCTGTACCCCCCCCCTGTATATAGCCTCCACATTGACTCTGTACCCCCCCCTGTATATAACCTCCACATTGACTCTGTACCCCCCCCTGTATATAACCTCCACATTGACTCTGTACCCCCCCCCCTGTATATAGCCTCCATATTGACTCTGTACCCCCCGCCCCTGTATATAGCCTCCACATTGACTCTGTACCCCCCCCCCCGTATATAGCCTCCACATTTACTCTGTACCACCCCCCCCTGTTTATAGCCTCCACATTGACTCTGTACCCCCCCCCTGTATATAGCCTCCACATTGACTCTGTACCCCCCCCTGTATATAACCTCCACATTAACTCTGTACCCCCCCCCTTGTATATAGCCTCCACATTGACTCTGTACCCCCCCCCCCCCCTGTATATAGCCTCCACATTGACTCTGTACCCCCCCCCCTGTATATAGCCTCCACATTGACTCTGTACCCCCCCCCTCTATATAGCCTCCACATTGACTCTGTACCCCCCCCCTGTATATAGCCTCCACATTGACTCTGTACCCCCCCCCCTGTATATAGCCTCCACATTGACTCTGTACCCCCCCTGTATATAGCCTCCACATTGACTCTGTACCCCCCCCTGTATATAGCCTCCACATTGACTCTGTACCCCCCCCTGTATATAGCCTCCACATTGACTCTGTACCCCCCCACCCCCTGTATATAGCCTCCACATTGACTCTGTACCCCCCCCCTGTATATAACCTCCACATTGACTCTGTACCCCCCCCCCTGTATATAACCTCCACATTGACTCTGTACCCCCCCCCCTGTATATAACCTCCACATTGACTCTGTACCCCCCCCCTGTATATAACCTCCACATTGACTCTGTACCCCCCCCTGTATATAACCTCCACATTGACTCTGTACCCCCCCCCTGTATATAACCTCCAAATTGACTCTGTACCCCCCCCCGTATATAACCTCCACATTGACTCTGTACCCCCCCCTGTATATAGCCTCCACATTGACTCTGTAACCCCCCCCCTGTATATAGCCTCCACATTGACTCTGTACCCCCCCCCTGTATATAACCTTCACAATGACTCTGTTACCCCCCCCCACTGTATATAACCTCCACATTGACTCTGTACCCCCCCTGTATATAACCTCCACATTGTCTCTGTACCCCCCCCCCTCTATATAACCTCCACATTGACTCTGTACCCCCCCCCCCTGTATATAACCTCCACATTGACTCTGTACCCCCCCCTGTATATAACCTCCACATTGACTCTGTACCCCCCCCCTGTATATAACCTCCACATTGACTCTGTACCCCCCCCCCTGTATATAACCTCCACATTGACTCTCTACCCCCCCCCCCTGTATATAACCTCCACATTGACTCTGTACCCCCCCCCCTGTATATAGCCTCCACATTGACTCTGTACCCCCCCCCTGTATATAACCTCCACATTGACTCTGTACCCCCCCCCTGTATATAACCTCCACATTGACTCTGTACCCCCCCCCTGTATATAACCTCCACATTGACTCTGTACCACCCCCTGTATATAACCTCCACATTGACTCTGTACCCCCCCCCTGTATATAACCTCCACATTGACTCTGTACCCCCCCCTGTATATAACCTCCACATTGACTCTGTACCCCCCCCCTGTATATAACCTCCACATTGACTCTGTACCCCCCCCGTATATAACCTCCACATTGACTCTGTACCCCCCCCGTATATAACCTCCACATTGACTCTGTACCCCCCCCTGTATATAACCTCCACATTGACTCTGTACCCCCCCCTGTATATAACCTCCACATTGACTCTGTACCCCTGTATATAGCACCCCCACCCCCCTGTATATAGCCTCTACATTGACTCTGTACCCCCCCCCCCTGTATATAACCTCCACATTGACTCTGTACCCCCCCCTGTATATAACCTCCACATTGACTCTGTACCCCCCCCCCTGTATATAACCTCCACATTGACTCTGTACCCCCCCCCCCTGTATATAACCTCCACATTGACTCTGTACCCCCCCCCTGTATATAACCTCCACATTGACTCTGTACCCCCCCCTGTATATAACCTCCACATTGACTCTGTACCCCCCCCCTGTATATAGCCTCCACATTGACTCTGTACCCCCCCCCCTGTAATATAGCCTCCACATTGACTCTGTACCCCCCCCCCTGTATATAGCCTCCACATTGACTCTGTACCCCCCCCCCTGTATATAGCCTCCACATTGACTCTGTACCCCCCCCCTGTATATAACCTCCACATTGACTCTGTACCCCCCCCCCCTGTATATAGCCTCCACATTGACTCTGTACCCCCCCCCCTGTATATAACCTCCACATTGACTCTGTACCCCCCCCTGTATATAGCCTCCACATTGACTCTGTACCCCCCCCCCCTGTATATAGCCTCCACATTGACTCTGTACCCCCCCTGTATATAACCTCCACATTGACTCTGTACCCCCCCCCTGTATATAACCTCCACATTGACTCTGTACCTCCCCCTGTATATAACCTCCACATTGACTCTGTACCCCCCCCTGTATATAACCTCCACATTGACTCTGTACCTCCCCCGTATATAACCTCCACATTGACTCTGTACCTGTAACCCCCCCCGTATATAACCTCCACATTGACTCTGTACCCCCCCCCCTGTATATAACCTCCACATTGACTCTGTACCCCCCCCCCCTGTATATAACCTCCACATTGACTCTGTACCCCCCCCCCGTATATAACCTCCACATTGACTCTGTAACCCCCCCCCTGTATATAGCCTCCACATTGACTCTGTACCCCCCCCCTGTATATAACCTCCACATTGACTCTGTACCCCCCCCCTGTATATACCTCCACATTGACTCTGTACCCCCCCCTGTATATAACCTCCACATTGACTCTGTACCCCCCCCCTGTATATAACCTCCACATTGACTCTGTACCCCCCCCTGTATATAACCTCCACATTGACTCTGTACCCCCCCCCTGTATAAAACCTCCACATTGACTCTGTACCCCCCCCCTGTATATAGCCTCCACATTGACTCTGTACCCCCCCCCTGTATATAGCCTCCACATTGACTCTGTACCCCCCCCCCCCTGTATATAGCCTCCACATTGACTCTGTAACCCCCCCCCCTGTATATAGCCTCCACATTGACTCTGTACCCCCCCCCCTGTATATAACCTCCACATTGACTCTGTACCCCCCCCCCCCTGTATATAGCCTCCACATTGACTCTGTACCCCCCCCTGTATATAACCTCCACATTGACTCTGTACCCCCCCCTGTATATAGCCTCCACATTGACTCTGTACCCCCCCCCCTGTATATAGCCTCCACATTGACTCTGTCCCCCCCCCCTGTATATAACCTCCACATTGACTCTGTATCCCCCCCCCCCCTGTATATAGCCTCCACATTGACTCTGTACCCCCCCCCCTGTATATAGCCTCCACATTGACTCTGTACCCCCCCCCCCCCTGTATATAGCCTCCACATTGACTCTGTACCCCCCCCTGTATATAGCCTCCACATTGACTCTGTACCCCCCCCCCCCCTGTATATAACCTCCATATTGAGTCTTGTCCCCCCCCCCTGTTTATAGCCTCGTTTCTGTTATTTTATTTTTGCTCTTTAATTATTTGTTATTCTTCTATTTTCCATTGATTTATTTTTTACTTCAGTTTATTTTAGTAAATACTTTCTTAACACTTATTTGTCTTAACTGTATTGTTGGTTAAGGGCTTTTCAGTCAGCATTTCACTGTAAGGTCTATACCTATTGTAGTGGGCGCATGTGGCAAATAACATTTTATTCAATTTTTTATTTTATTTGATTCATATATGCAACTTCTGAAATGGTCTCCCCATTCTGCAGATTGTTTGAGATGAGGTCCTTGGTCTGCTTTTCATTCTATCCCTGCAGATTGTTTGAGATGAGGTCCTTGGTCTGCCTTTCATTCTATCCCTGCAGATTGTTTGAGATGAGGTCCTTGGTCTGCCTTTCATTCTATCCCTGCAGATTGTTTGAGATGAGGTCCTTGGTCTGCCTTTCATTCTATCCCTGCAGATTGTTTGAGATGAGGTCCTTGGTCTGCCTTTCATTCTATCCCTGCAGATTGTTTGAGATGAGGTCCTTGGTCTGCTTTTCATTCTATCCCTGCAGATTGTTTGAGATGAGGTCCTTGGTCTGCTTTTCATTCTATCCCTGCAGATTGTTTGAGATGAGGTCCTTGGTCTGCCTTTCATTCTATCCCTGCAGATTGTTTGAGATGAGGTCCTTGGTCTGCCTTTCATTCTATCCCTGCAGATTGTTTGAGATGAGGTCCCTTGGTCTGCCTTTCATTCTATCCCTGCAGATTGTTTGAGATGAGGTCCTTGGTCTGCCTTTCATTCTATCCCTGTAGATTGTTTGAGATGCGGTCCCTTGGTCTGCCTTTCATTCTATCCCTGCAGATTGTTTGAGATGAGGTCCCTTGGTCTTTCTGGGCTTTGGTCTGTGGCTATTTCAGGTTTTACAGGGAAAGGGGAGAGGAGGGCATATATCTTGTTTTTCTTGCCAGATGGCCCCAGAAATATAAGCTGTTTAGCTTGTTTGATGGATCAAATGAAAATGCCATATAAAGGACTGAATTGGATTGGGATCTGAACAACTGTGTTGGTGTGTCTTCAGGCGGTGATGTCGACCTTCAACCAAAGTTATTGTTGTAAGAGCCAAACCTTTTGGACATTTTCGGTCACATTTTCACATAAATAGTAACATCACGGCGTAATTGGATTGTTGTACAACGGACTTTGAGGATGAGGATCTGTGAATGGATGATTTCTTAACTTCTATATGAGAACCACAACATTTCCAAAACACATCACCCATCTAATGTTTTCATACTGTCTCACTTATCTGGTTGCTAATTGTTTACCTTTGTAGATATCATTTCTTGTAAACTGAACAAAATTATAAACACAACATATAAAGTGTTGGTTCCATCTTTTATGAGCTGAAATAAAAGATCCCAGAAAAGTTTAGTACACACAAATAAAAATGGTTTCAAGTCCCTGTTAGTGAGCATTTCTCCTAGATAATCCATCCACCTGACAGGTGTGGTATATCAAGAAACTGATTAAACAGCATGATCATTACACAGGTGCCACTTGTACTGGGGACAATAAAAGGCCACTCTAAAATGTGCAGTTTTGTCACACAACGCAATGCCACAGATGTCTCAAGTTTTGAGGGGATGTGCAATTGGCATGCTGACTGCAGGAATGTCCACTAGAGCTGTTGTCAGAGAATTGAATGTTCATTTATCTACCATAAACCACCACCAACGTTGTTTTAGAAAATTTGGCAGTACGTCTAACTGGCCTCACAACCGCAGACCACGTGTAACCACGCCAGCCCAGGACCTCCACATCCGGCTTCTTCACCTGCAGGATCGTCTGAGACCAGTCACCTGGACAGCTGATTATACTGAGGATTATTTCTGTCTGTAATAAAGCCCTTTTGTTTGGAAAAAAAACGAATTCCGATTGGCTGATTGGCGTAGAAATTGGTGTGCCTGGCTCCCCAGTGGGTGGGCCTATGCCCTCCCAGGCTCACCAATTTCTACGCCAATCAGCCAATCGGAATTCATTTTTTCCAATTTCTACGCCCCTGCCCAGTCATATGAAATCCATAGATTAGGGACTAATGCATTTATTTCAATTGACTGATTTCCTTATATGAACTTTAACTCAGTAAAATTGTTGAAATTGTTGCATGTTGTGTTTACATTTTTGTTCAGTATAAATTGTTAGGTGTTTACTCTTCTAGAGCATTATTTATTGACAGAACTGAAGGGCTTTTCAAACTACTAAGGAGAACACATCAGACTGATTGTTGTTTGTCAAATGTTCTTTCATTTCCTGTCGGCGTGGTGTGTTATAGGGACCGGACCACCCGTTGGTGGGTGACTAACAACCGTCATTTTTGCTCGTTTCTACATGTAGAATTGGGTTGCACTCGGTTTGCAAATGACGTCTGTCACTCTGTTCAGAGGTGCTAAGTACTTTCAGACCTCAGACGCACAACGATCCTACTGGTTTGTCTGTGCCTTAAACTAACCAGAGCCAAGCTGTAGGGGAGACCTTCCTCCTAAGTTGAGCGACCCTTGTTTTTGGGAAACCATGCACAAAATGTATACATTTATCAAATATTTAAGAAGAGGTCATTATTTCATGGAGTCTGTAAAAGAAGAAACCACATGGTAAAAGTTGGTAAGCAAGTTAGGTCCAAAAAAATGTATTTTCACTCCCAAAAATTATAAAACCAATTTTCACCAATTCAAATGAATTTATTGTGTTAGTGGTTTCATGATTCTTTTAAATAAACCAAATATATTTCTTAGTTCAATTATTTTACTTTTAGATTTGTGTGTATTGTTGTGAATTGTTAGATACTGCTGCACTGTTGGAGCTAAGAACACAAGCACTTCGCTACACCCGCAATAACATCTGCTAAATATGTGTATGTGACCAATAACATTTGATTTAATTTGGGCATCCTTGTAGCTATGTGAGCTAATATAGTTGAGAAAGTTGAGCCAATGGCCATGGCCATTATTTCCAGAGATACACAATATTCTGAGATATATGTAGATACTGTATCTTTGTTAGAAAGAATACTGTACATCTATCCCTCTCTGGCTCCACAACCTATGTCCTCTTAACCTCTGCTAACAGGGACACCTTCCTGCTAATAGGGACGTCTGCCTGCTAATAGGGAGGCCTGCCTGCTAATAGGGACGTCTGCCTGCTAAGACCAACCAACCACCAACAACCTCAAATGGAGTCTGAGCCAAGGCAACACAACCCCCATATCCCTGGACAACACAACGCATCCTGAGAAAAGGACCAGCAAACCCCCAGGACCTCTACCCAGAGAGACAGCTATGCTCCAGTAGCATCCATGGGAATCACCCACAGGACCCATCCAACAGAACTACAACAGAGATCCAGAACAGTCAGCAGAGAGAATCCCAGGACCTCTACCCAGAGAGACAGCTATGCTCCAGTAGCATCCATGGGAATCACCCACAGGACCCATCCAACAGAACTACAACAGAGATCCAGAACAGTCAGCAGAGAGAATCCCAGGACCTCTACCCAGAGAGACAGCTATGCTCCAGTAGCATCCATGGGAATCACCCACAGGACCCATCCAACAGAACTACAACAGAGATCCAGAACAGTCAGCAGAGAGAATCCCAGGAGCTCAGCCAGCGAGTTATGCTGAGATAATCCGTAGGTCTGCAAAAACCCAACAGCATCTCTAAACTGAATCAGAGAAGATAACCAACCGAACATCATCTTCAGTCGAGTGACGCATTCGATTTAGTTTTATTCATTTTATTGTTATTATTTAATCATGTCTAGGGCAGATAGAATAACAGATACTAAAGGCTTCTCCATGGAAACATCCGTGGCTTGCTACCCATAATAGACGTGCTCAGAGCGCGGGGAGAAACTCATCAACCCACACGAATCATTTCAGAGCCATGGCTGAATAAAAACATTTCAGACACTGAGTTAAAAATGTCAGAGTGACATAGACTAAATACACTAGAATAGAATACACTATATACATACGAGATGAGTAAAGGAAAAATATGTAAACATTATCAAAGTGACTAGTGTTCCATTATTAAAGTGGCCAGTGATTTTAAGTCTATGTTAATGGGGCAGCAGCCTCTATGGTGCAGGGTTACGTAACCGGCTGGTGGCTGCCTACTGTAGTGATGCTGTTTAACAGTCTGATGGTCTTGAGATGGAAGCTGTTTTTCACTCTCTCGGTCCCAGATTTAATGCACCTGTACTGACCTCGCCTTCTGGATGATAGCAGGGTGAACAGGCAGTGGCTCAGGTGGTTGTTGTCCTTGATGATCTTTTTGGCCTTCCTGTGACATTTACAGACCACCAAAATACCCCAGTATACTCCATAAACAACATTATCACCAATATTCATTCAATGGTTATCTTAGGTGACTTTATTAAGATATGTCTGTATAAATCCTCTGCTAACGATAGAAACACTATTAGAAATCTGGTTTTAATTCAATTAATTAAAGATCTAACAAGTGTCAAATCTACAAACCCATAATGGGATTTTTCTGGATTGGCTCTTGGTGACACGTCCTGACCGGAGTCTAAATGCAGGTGTTCTTCCAGACTGTATCGGTGATCATTACATCATCTACTATGGTGACGTCCTGACAGGAGTCTAAATGCAGGTGTCCTTCCAGACTGTATCGGTGATCATTACATCATCTACTATGGTGACGTCCTGACAGGAGTCTAAATGCAGGTGTTCTTCCAGACTGTATCGGTGATCATTACATCATCTACTATGGTGACGTCCTGACAGGAGTCTAAATGCAGGTGTCCTTCCAGACTGTATCGGTGATCATTACATCATCTACTATGGTGACGTCCTGACAGGAGTCTAAATGCAGGTGTCCTTCCAGACTGTATCGGTGATCATTACATCATCTACTATGGTGACGTCCTGACAGGAGTCTAAATGCAGGTGTCCTTCCAGACTGTATCGGTGATCATTACATCATCTACTATGGTGACGTCCTGACAGGAGTCTAAATGCAGGTGTCCTTCCAGACTGTATCGGTGATCATTACATCATCTACTATGGTGACGTCCTGACAGGAGTCTAAATGCAGGTGTCCTTCCAGACTGTATCGGTGATCATTACATCATCTACTATGGTGACGTCCTGACAGGAGTCTAAATGCAGGTGTCCTTCCAGACTGTATCGGTGATCATTACATCATCTACTATGGTGACGTCCTGACAGGAGGCTAAATGCAGGTGTCCTTCCAGACTGTATCGGTGATCATTACATCATCTACTATGGTGACGTCCTGACAGGAGTCTAAATGCAGGTGTCCTTCCAGACTGTATCGGTGATCATTACATCATCTACTATGGTGACGTCCTGGCAGGAGTCTAAATGCAGGTGTCCTTCCAGACTGTATCGGTGATCATTACATCATCTACTATGGTGACGTCCTGGCAGGAGTCTAAATGCAGGTGTCCTTCCAGACTGTATCGGTGATCATTACATCATCTACTATGGTGACGTCCTGACAGGAGTCTAAATGCAGGTGTCCTTCCAGACTGTATCGGTGATCATTACATCATCTACTATGGTGACGTCCTGACAGGAGTCTAAATGCAGGTGTCCTTCCAGACTGTATCGGTGATCATTACATCATCTACTATGGTGACGTCCTGACAGGAGTCTAAATGCAGGTGTCCTTCCAGACTGTATCGGTGATCATTACATCATCTACTATGGTGACGTCCTGACAGGAGTCTAAATGCAGGTGTCCTTCCAGACTGTATCGGTGATCATTACATCATCTACTATGGTGACGTCCTGACAGGAGTCTAAATGCAGGTGTCCTTCCAGACTGTATCGGTGATCATTACATCATCTACTATGGTGACGTCCTGACAGGAGTCTAAATGCAGGTGTCCTTCCAGACTGTATCGGTGATCATTACATCATCTACTATGGTGACGTCCTGACAGGAGTCTAAATGCAGGTGTCCTTCCAGACTGTATCGGTGATCATTACATCATCTACTATGGTGACGTCCTGACAGGAGTCTAAATGCAGGTGTCCTTCCAGACTGTATCGGTGATCATTACATCATCTACTATGGTGACGTCCTGACAGGAGTCTAAATGCAGGTGTCCTTCCAGACTGTATCGGTGATCATTACATCATCTACTATGGTGACGTCCTGACAGGAGTCTAAATGCAGGTGTCCTTCCAGACTGTATCGGTGATCATTACATCATCTACTATGGTGACGTCCTGACAGGAGTCTAAATGCAGGTGTCCTTCCAGACTGTATCGGTGATCATTACATCATCTACTATGGTGACGTCCTGACAGGAGTCTAAATGCAGGTGTCCTTCCAGACTGTATCGGTGATCATTACATCATCTACTATGGTGACGTCCTGACAGGAGTCTAAATGCAGGTGTCCTTCCAGACTGTATCGGTGATCATTACATCATCTACTATGGTGACGTCCTGACAGGAGTCTAAATGCAGGTGTCCTTCCAGACTGTATCGGTGATCATTACATCATCTACTATGGTGACGTCCTGACAGGAGTCTAAATGCAGGTGTCCTTCCAGACTGTATCGGTGATCATTACATCATCTACTATGGTGACGTCCTGACAGGAGTCTAAATGCAGGTGTCCTTCCAGACTGTATCGGTGATCATTACATCATCTACTATGGTGACGTCCTGACAGGAGTCTAAATGCAGGTGTCCTTCCAGACTGTATCGGTGATCATTACATCATCTACTATGGTGACGTCCTGACAGGAGTCTAAATGCAGGTGTCCTTCCAGACTGTATCGGTGATCATTACATCATCTACTATGGTGACGTCCTGACAGGAGTCTAAATGCAGGTGTCCTTCCAGACTGTATCGGTGATCATTACATCATCTACTATGGTGACGTCCTGACAGGAGTCTAAATGCAGGTGTCCTTCCAGACTGTATCGGTGATCATTACATCATCTACTATGGTGACGTCCTGACAGGAGTCTAAATGCAGGTGTCCTTCCAGACTGTATCGGTGATCATTACATCATCTACTATGGTGACGTCCTGACAGGAGTCTAAATGCAGGTGTCCTTCCAGACTGTATCGGTGATCATTACATCATCTACTATGGTGACGTCCTGACAGGAGTCTAAATGCAGGTGTCCTTCCAGACTGTATCGGTGATCATTACATCATCTACTATGGTGACGTCCTGACAGGAGTCTAAATGCAGGTGTCCTTCCAGACTGTATCGGTGATCATTACATCATCTACTATGGTGACGTCCTGACAGGAGTCTAAATGCAGGTGTCCTTCCAGACTGTATCGGTGATCATTACATCATCTACTATGGTGACGTCCTGACAGGAGTCTAAATGCAGGTGTCCTTCCAGACTGTATCGGTGATCATTACATCATCTACTATGGTGACGTCCTGACAGGAGTCTAAATGCAGGTGTCCTTCCAGACTGTATCGGTGATCATTACATCATCTACTATGGTGACGTCCTGACAGGAGTCTAAATGCAGGTGTCCTTCCAGACTGTATCGGTGATCATTACATCATCTACTATGGTGACGTCCTGACAGGAGTCTAAATGCAGGTGTCCTTCCAGACTGTATCGGTGATCATTACATCATCTACTATGGCAGGAAAAGGAAGATACCTAAAGCACCACCCAAAACGTATTCATTTAAGACAATGTACAAATGTAAATATTGATTGTTTAATTGATGACTTGATACCCATAACCTGGCATAGATCCCAACTAATCCCGACATCCCAGAATGCATGGGATCACTTTTTCACTGAATTCACAAAGGCTTGTGATAAACATTTTTCTTATATATATAATATAAATATCTATATTTCACCTTTATTTAACCAGGTGGGCCAGTTGAGAACAAGTTCTCATTTACAACTGCGACCTGGCCAAGATAAAGCAAAGCAGTTCAACAACATACAACAACACAGAGTTACACATAAAGAACAGTGAAAGTTAAGGGACCTGCCCTGGGTTAAGTACCGTAGAGACAAAGATCCAACTGACTGGGAATCCTATAGAAAACTAAGAAACGCCACTAAAACTACAACTAGATATGCAAAAGCCGCCTTCTTACATGGATAGTATTCCAAAGAATTAAAAATACACAAATGACCTTTTAAATAATCAACCTATTGAGTAAATAATCCTAAATGGCCGTGTCATTCAAGAGCCAGCAGATATACTGTAGCTGATGTTTTAATCAACATTTCTCATCTGTTAGATCATCTGGTACCTCAAATAATAACTGATAGGCCCATTAGAACCAGCCCTTCACTAAGAGGTCTAAATCCTCCTGATAGTCCCATTAGAACCAGCCCTTCACTAAGAGGTCTAATTCTTCCTGATAGGCCCATTAGAACCAGCCCTTCACTTAGGGGTCTAATTCCTCCTGATAAGCCCATTAGAACCAGCCCTTCACTAAGAGGTCTAATTCCTCCTGATAGGCCCATTAGAACCAGCCCTTCACTAAGAGGTCAAAATCCTCCTGATAGGCCCATTAGAACCAGCCCTTCACTAAGAGGTCTAATTCTTCCTGATAGGCCCATTAGAACCAGCCCTTCACTAAGAGGTCTAAATCCTCCTGATAGGCCCATTAGAACCAGCCCCTTCACTAAGAGGTCTAAATCCTCCTGATAGGCCCATTAGAAACAGCCCTTCACTAAGAGGTCTAAATTCCTCCTGATAGGCCCATTAGAAACAGCCCTTCACTAAGAGGTCTAAATTCCTCCTGATAGGCCCATTAGAAGCCAGCCCTTCACTAAGAGGTCTAAAGTCCTCCTGATAGGCCCATTAGAACCAGCCTTCACTAAGGAGGTCTAATTCCTCCTGATAAGGCCCATTAGAAACCAGCCCTTCACTAAGAGGGTCTATTCCTTCTGATAGGCCCATTAGAACCAGCCTTCACTAGAGGTCTAATTCCTTCCTGATAGGCAGTACCCATTCACTAAGGTCCAAATCCTCCTGATAGGCCCATTAGAACCAGCCCTTCACTAAGAGGTCTAATTCCTCCTGATAGGCCCATTAGAACCAGCCCTTCACTAAGAGGTCTAATTCCTCCTGATAGGCCCATTAGAACCAGCCCTTCACTAAGAGGTCTATTGCCTCCTGATAAGCCCATTAGAACCAGTCTTCACTAAGAGGTCTAAGTCCTCCTGATAGGCCCATTAGAACCAGCCCTTCACTAAGAGGTCTATTGCCTCCTGATAAGCCCATTAGAACCAGTCTTCACTAAGAGGTCTAATTCCTCCTGATAGGCCCATTAGAACCAGCCCTTCACTAAGAGGTCTAATTCCTCCTGATAGGCCCATTAGAACCAGCACTTCACTAAGAGGTCTAATTCCTCCTGATAAGCCCATTAGAACCAGCCCTTCACTAAGAGGTCTAATTCCTCCTGATAGGCCCATTAGAACCAGCCCTTCACTAAGAGGTCTAATTCCTCCTGATAGGCCCATTAGAACCAGCACTTCACTAAGAGGTCTAATTCCTCCTGATAGGCCCATTAGAACCAGCCCTTCACTAAGAGGTCTAAGTCCTCCTGATAGGCCCATTAGAACCAGCCCTTCATTAAGAGGTGTAATGTGGGGGGTAACTGGGGGTAACAGGGTGAGGAGAGATCGATGGAGAATCTTGCTGTGAAAGCAGCTTTTTATTGGATCGCAGCACAGAGAGAGAGAGAGAGAGAGAGAGACAGAGAGCGACAGAGAGAGACACAGAGAGAGACAGAGAGAGACACAGAGAGAGAGAGTACTGCCTGCCAGGGCTAAGGACCTTCCTCCTCCGTCCTCCTATATGGAACAGGACACAGTATTAACATTTCAGCTGCAGCAGGAAGCATGTCCCTATTAGCAGGTGAAGAGAGATTCCTATTAGCAGTCAGACATTCCTATTAGCAGGTGAAGAGAGATTCCTATTAGCAGGTGAAGAGAGATTCCTATTAGCAGTCAGACATTCCTATTAGCAGGTGAAGAGAGATTCCTATTAGCAGTCAGACATTCCTATTAGCAGGTGAAGAGAGATTCCTATTAGCAGTCAGACATTCATATTAGCAGTCAGACATTCCTATTAGCAGTCAGACATTCCTATTAGCAGTCAGACATTCCTATTAGCAGTCAGACATTCCTATTAGCAGGTGAAGAAAGATTCCTATTAGCAGGTGAAGAGACATCCCTATTTGCAGGTGAAGAGAGATTCCTATTAGCAGTCAGACATTCCTATTAGCAGGTGAAGAGAGATTCCTATTAGCAGGTGAAGAGAGATTCCTATTAGCAGTCAGACATTCCTATTAGCAGATGAAGAGAGATTCCTATTAGCAGTCAGACATTCCTATTAGCAGGTGAAGAGAGATTCCTATTAGCAGGTGAAGAGAGATTCCTATTAGCAGTCAGACATTCCTATTAGCAGTCAGTAATAATATGGCAACTACTGTCTAATAATAACAATGAAATAATAATAATGATAATAATACAAATTAAAGTCTTACATTAACAGCATAAAACAGTTGTTGTACAACTACTTAGAGGCCTACAACTAATAACAACTACTGTTACAACTACCGTAGATGGTATTAGTAATTTACTGTTACAACTACTGTAGATGGTATTAGTCATTTACTGTTACAACTACTGTATCCAGAGAGACACTAATACAACTAAGTACCTATAATATATAATTACATACATGCCTACATATCTTCACATGGTGATCTTTCTCTTAGTTAAAAATGCAAACAGTTTGTTCTTAACATTTGAAAAATGTCTTTCTTAAATCCACGGTGTGATTTTAATGCCCTGATTTCTATAGTACATCAACACTTGGCATGTTTAAAGGTCCGAGTTAAAATACTTTGAGTTAAAATACTTTGAGTTAAAATACTTTGAGTTAACATACTTTGAGTTAACATACTTTGAGTTAAAATACTTTGAGTTAAAATACTTTGAGTTAAACTACTTTGTTAAAGAGGCAGAAGACAACCACACAGAGGAAACAGTATGACATCGCTGTGTGTTTGTCTGGTGAACTCCTTGAGTATCTGTCTGAGGCTGAGGCCTCGTCACCTCAGCGACACAGTGAGGTTTCCCCATACATCAGACTTCTATAGCACATCCCAAAGGATTCATATAGCTTCCCATGACGACTCCATATCCAAATGTTGTGAAGATCTCTTTCTAGACTGTCCTAAACTATTCAACTTTTAAACGCTACCAAAAACCCACTTGAACTTGACAGTTGGCAGCGGGTTGGTTGAGACTGCTGCAGGCTGTTTTTAAAATGTCATGAGTTTTCGTGAGCAGAGGTTGAATTTGGAGGATTTGAACAGCCACAGTTCAAAGGGCATGTCACTGTGTCAGAAGGTTTCAGAAGGTGTCAGGGTGTGTCAGAACATTCTGGGACATACTGTGGCTGTCACAGTTTCTTGACTCCGGTTTGGGGAACAAAAGTTCCCACAGGCTAGCCTGTCAAGCGCCCCCCCTCACACTCTCATGACAAGTTTCCCCCCCCCGTCCAGTGTTGCAGAGTGTGGTGGTCTACCTCATGGAAATAAAGTTTCTCTCCCTCCTCCTTCTCTTCTCCCCTCCTCCCTCCTCCTTCTCTTCTCCCCTCCTCCTTCTCTCCTCCCCTCCTCCCTCCTCCTCCCCTCCTCCCTCCTCCTACCCTTCTCCCTCCTCCTTCTCTTCTCCCCTCCTCCTTCTCTCCTCCCTCCTCCTTCTCTTCTCCCCTCCTCCTTCTCGCCTCCCCTCCTCCTTCTCTTCTCCTCCTTCTCTCCTCCCCTCCTCCTTCTCTCCTCCCCTCCTCCTTTTCTCCTCCCCTCCTCCTTCTCTCCTTCTCTCCTCCCCTCCTCCTTCTCTTCTCCCCTCCTCCTTCTCTCCTCCCCTCCTCCTTCTCTCCTCCCCTCCCCTCCTCCTTCTCTTCTCCCCTCCTCTTTCTCTCCTCCCCTCCTACCCTTCTCCCTCCTCCTTCTCTTCTCCCCTCCTCCTTCTCTCCTCCCCTCCTCCTTTTCTCCTCCCCTCCTCCTTCTCTCCTTCTCTCCTCCCTCCTCCTTCTCTTCTCCCCTCCTCCTTCTCTCCTCCCCTCCTCCTTCTCTCTTCCCCTCCTCCTTCTCTTCTCCCCTCCTCCTTCTCTCCTCCCTCCTCCTTCTCTCCTCCCCTCCTCCTTCTCTCTTCCCCTCCTCCTTCTCTCCTCCCCTCCCCTCCTCCTTCTCTTCTCCCCTCCTCTTTCTCTCCTCCCCTCCTACCCTTCTCCCTCCTCCTTCTCTTCTCCCCTCCTCCTTCTCTCCTCCCCTCCTCCTTTTCTCCTCCCCTCCTCCTTCTCTCCTTCTCTCCTCCCTCCTCCTTCTCTTCTCCCCTCCTCCTTCTCTCCTCCCCTCCTCCTTCTCTCTTCCCCTCCTCCTTCTCTCCTCCCCTCCCCTCCTCCTTCTCTTCTCCCCTCCTCTTTCTCTCCTCCCCTCCTACCCTTCTCCCTCCTCCTTCTCTTCTCCCCTCCTCCTTCTCTCCTCCCCTCCTCCTTTTCTCCTCCCCTCCTCCTTCTCTCCTTCTCTCCTCCCTCCTCCTTCTCTCCTCCCCTCCTCCTTTTCTCCTCCCCTCCTCCTTCTCTCCTTCTCTCCTCCCTCCTCCTTCTCTTCTCCCCTCCTCCTTCTCTCCTCCCCTCCTCCCTCCTCCTCTTCTCCCCTCCTCCTTCTCTTCTCCCCTCCTCACTCCTCCATCTCTTCTCCCCTCCTCCTTCTCTCCTCCCCTCCTCCCTCCTCTCTGTCTCTCTCTCCCTCCTCTCTGTCTCTCTCTCCGTGTCTCTCCATCTGTCCTCTTTCTCTGACTCGCTTCATTTAATAAGGTGGAAAACAACATTGTAACACGGTAGTCATTAATTCATAATGGTTTGACATTAAACTGGTTTAAATCTATTGTTATCTCTGACGGTCTATGAAATATCATGTAAAACCAATGGCCTGTTTTGACGTTAACTGGCTAGTCTATTATTTATTTATTATTCTTATTATTGAATTATGTCTCGTACGGCTTTCAGTGTCATTAAAGTGAACTTGACATTCTATTAGAGTTTCTGTGTTGCAGAGAGGGGAAGGCT
>NW_021823216.1:1008195-1013195 GCF_901001165.1 Salmo trutta
CCCTCTAACCGTGTCCTCCCACTAACCGTGTCCTCCCTCTAACCGTGTCCTCCCACTAACCGTGTCCTCCTACTAACCGTGTCCTCCCACTAACCGTGTCCTCCCATTAACCGTGTCCTCCCACTAACCGTGTCCTAACACTAACCGTGTCCTCCCACTAACCGTGTCCTCCCACTAACCGTGTCCTCCCACTAACCGTGTCCTCCCATTAACCGTGTCCTCCCACTAACCGTGTCCTAACACTAACCGTGTCCTCCCACTAACCGTGTCCTCCCACTAACCGTGTCCTCCCACTAAGCGTGTCCTCCCACTAACCGTGTCCTCCCACTAACCGTGTCCTCCCACTAAGCGTGTCCTCCCACTAACCGTGTCCTCCCACTAACCGTGTTCTCCCACTAACCGTGTCCTCCCACTCAGATGATGGGGACAGGAGGACAGGAGGACAGACACAGTGTTCTGGCTGAAGCAGAACTGGCACCAAGGTGCAGAGTGTTCCTATTGGTTAGACTGAATGTAGAGCTACGGTATAGACGAGATGAGTCTACTGACAGCTGCTCAGACTGACGTCTGCTGGTACAGAACGGCCTCCTACTGATACGGGTTCCATTTTGTTTGTAGGTGGTATAGTTCAGCCTTCAACCATTATGAACATATTAAAACCTGATACAGGTGACTGTGTATCTTGAATGGTGTGTTTAATGCAAACTAAAGGCCATATGTTTTACTCTGTAGCACCTGTTTAGTATATCAGAATGTAACTGGTCAAAGTGTGACTAGTGATTTTAACATATTGATCAAGGGTTTTGTTATACAACTGATAAGGGCTAAAACTATCCTTCCTGACGTTATGTAGATATGAAAAAACGTCTAGGTTTTTTATTAGTCACATTACATACACATATTTAGCAGATGTTATTGCGGGTGTAGTGAAATGCTTGTGTTCTTAGCTCCAACAGTGCAGCAGTATCTAACAATTCACAACAATACACACAAATCTAAACGTAAAATCATGTAATTAAGAAATATATAAATATTAGGATGAGCAATGACAGAGTGGCATTGACTAGAATACAGTAGAATACAGTATATACATGTGAAATGAGTAAAGCAGAATGTAAACATTATTAAAGTGACTAGTGTTCCATTATTAAAGGGACCAGTGATTCCATGTCTATGTACAGACTGTAGGGCAGCAGCCTCTAAAGGTGCAGGGTAACCGGGTGGTAGCTGGCTAATGACGGCTATTTAACAGTCTGATGGCCTTGAGATAGAAGCTGTTTTTCAGTCTCTCGGTTCCAGCTTTAATGCCCCTGTACTGACCTCGCCTCCTGGATGATAGCGGGGTGAACAGGCCATGTGTCAGCTGGTTGATGTCCTTGATGATCTTTTTGGCCTTCCTGTGAAATCGGGTGCTGTAGGTGTCCTGGAGGGCAGGCAGTGTGCCCCCGGTGATGTGTTGGGATGGGAAATTTGTATTTCTGGTCATAATGCTGGCGAGAGAGAATATCCTCTGTAAACATGTAGAATTCCCTCATGGAGAACGTGTTCTGTTCTCACCAGCCAGTATGAAAGAGATGTGACAGAGAGAGAATATCCTCTGTAAACATGTAGAATTCCCTCATGGAGAACGTGTTCTGTTCTGACCTGCCAGTATGAAAGAGATGTGACAGAGAGAGAATATCCTCTGTAAACATGTAGAATTCCCTCATGGAGAACGTGTTCTGTTCTCACCAGCCAGTATGAAAGAGATGTGACAGAGAGAGAATATCCTCTGTAAACATGTAGAATTCCCTCATGGAGAACGTGTTCTGTTCTCACCTGCCAGTATGAAAGAGATGTGACAGAGAGAGAATATCCTCTGTAAACATGTAGAATTCTCTCATGGAGAACGTGTTCTGTTCTCACCTGCCAGTATGAAAGAGATGTGACAGAGAGAGAATATCCTCTGTAAACATGTAGAATTCCCTCATGGAGAACGTGTTCTGTTCTCACCTGCCAGTATGAAAGAGATGTGACAGAGAGAGAATATCCTCTGTAAACATGTAGAATTCCCTCATGGAGAACGTGTTCTGTTCTCACCAGCCAGTATGAAAGAGATGTGACAGAGAGAGAATATCCTCTGTAAACATGTAGAATTCCCTCATGGAGAACGTGTTCTGTTCTCACCAGCCAGTATGAAAGAGATGTGACAGAGAGAGAATATCCTCTGTAAACATGTAGAATTCCCTCATGGAGAACGTGTTCTGTTCTCACCAGCCAGTATGAAAGAGATGTGACAGAGAGAGAATATCCTCTGTAAACATGTAGAATTCCCTCATGGAGAACGTGTTCTGTTCTCACCTGCCAGTATGAAAGAGATGTGACAGAGAGAGAATATCCTCTGTAAACATGTAGAATTCACTCATGGAGAACGTGTTCTGTTCTCACCAGCCAGTATGAAAGAGATGTGACAGAGAGAGAATATCCTCTGTAAACATGTAGAATTCCCTCATGGAGAACGTGTTCTGTTCTCACCAGCCAGTATGAAAGAGATGTGACAGAGAGAGAATATCCTCTGTAAACATGTAGAATTCCCTCATGGAGAACGTGTTCTGTTCTCACCAGCCAGTATGAAAGAGATGTGACAGAGAGAGAATATCCTCTGTAAACATGTAGAATTCCCTCATGGAGAACGTGTTCTGTTCTCACCAGCCAGTATGAAAGAGATGTGACAGAGAGAGAATATCCTCTTTAAACATGTAGAATTCTCTCATGGAGAACGTGTTCTGTTCTCACCAGCCAGTATGAAAGAGATGTGACAGAGAGAGAATATCCTCTGTAAACCTGTAGAATTCCCTCATGGAGAACGTGTTCTGTTCTCACCAGCCAGTATGAAAGAGATGTGACAGAGAGAGAATATCCTCTGTGAACATGTAGAATTCCCTCATGGAGAACGTGTTCTGTTCTCACCAGCCAGTATGAAAGAGATGTGACAGAGAGAGAATATCCTCTGTAAACATGTAGAATTCCCTCATGGAGAACGTGTTCTGTTCTCACCTGCCAGTATGAAAGAGATGTGACAGAGAGAGAATATCCTCTGTAAACATGTAGAATTCCCTCATGGAGAACGTGTTCTGTTCTCACCTGCCAGTATGAAAGAGATGTGACAGAGAGAATATCCTCTGTAAACATGTAGAATTCCCTCATGGAGAACGTGTTCTGTTCTCACCAGCCAGTATGAAAGAGATGTGACAGAGAGAGAATATCCTCTGTAAACATGTAGAATTCTCTCATGGAGAACGTGTTCTGTTCTCACCAGCCAGTATGAAAGAGATGTGACAGAGAGAGAATATCCTCTGTAAACATGTAGAATTCCCTCATGGAGAACGTGTTCTGTTCTCACCAGCCAGTATGAAAGAGATGTGACAGAGAGAGAATATCCTCTGTGAACATGTAGAATTCCCTCATGGAGAACGTGTTCTGTTCTCACCAGCCAGTATGAAAGAGATGTGACAGAGAGAGAATATCCTCTGTAAACATGTAGAATTCCCTCATGGAGAACGTGTTCTGTTCTCACCTGCCAGTATGAAAGAGATGTGACAGAGAGAGAATATCCTCTGTAAACATGTAGAATTCCCTCATGGAGAACGTGTTCTGTTCTCACCTGCCAGTATGAAAGAGATGTGACAGAGAGAATATCCTCTGTAAACATGTAGAATTCCCTCATGGAGAACGTGTTCTGTTCTCACCAGCCAGTATGAAAGAGATGTGACAGAGAGAGAATATCCTCTGTAAACATGTAGAATTCTCTCATGGAGAACGTGTTCTGTTCTCACCTGCCAGTATGAAAGAGATGTGACAGAGAGAGAATATCCTCTGTGAACATGTAGAATTCCCTCATGGAGAACGTGTTCTGGTCTCACCAGCCAGTATGAAAGAGATGTGACAGAGAGAGAATATCCTCTGTGAACATGTAGAATTCCCTCATGGAGAACGTGTTCTGGTCTCACCAGCCAGTATGAAAGAGATGTGACAGAGAGAGAATATCCTCTGTAAACATGTAGAATTCTCTCATGGAGAACGTGTTCTGTTCTCACCTGCCAGTATGAAAGAGATGTGACAGAGAGAGAATATCCTCTGTAAACATGTAGAATTCTCTCATGGAGAACGTGTTCTGTTCTCACCTGCCAGTATGAAAGAGATGTGACAGAGAGAGAATATCCTCTGTAAACATGTAGAATTCCCTCATGGAGAACGTGTTCTGTTCTCACCAGCCAGTATGAAAGAGATGTGACAGAGAGAGAATATCCTCTGTAAACATGTAGAATTCCCTCATGGAGAACGTGTTCTGTTCTCACCTGCCAGTATGAAAGAGATGTGACAGAGAGAGAATATCCTCTGTGAACATGTAGAATTCCCTCATGGAGAACGTGTTCTGTTCTCACCTGCCTGTATGAAAGAGATGTGACAGAGAGAGAATATCCTCTGTAAACATGTAGAATTCTCTCATGGAGAACGTGTTCTGTTCTCACCTGCCAGTATGAAAGAGATGTGACAGAGAGAGAATATCCTCTGTAAACATGTAGAATTCTCTCATGGAGAACGTGTTCTGTTCTCACCTGCCAGTATGAAAGAGATGTGACAGAGAGAGAATATCCTCTGTAAACATGTAGAATTACCTCATGGAGAACGTGTTCTGTTCTCACCAGCCAGTATGAAAGAGATGTGACAGAGAGAGAATATCCTCTGCAAACATGTAGAATTCCCTCATGGAGAACGTGTTCTGTTCTCACCAGCCAGTATGAAAGAGATGTGACAGAGAGAGAATATCCTCTGTAAACATGTAGAATTCTCTCATGGAGAACGTGTTCTGTTCTCACCAGCCAGTATGAAAGAGATGTGACAGAGAGAGAATATCCTCTGTAAACATGTAGAATTCCCTCATGGAGAACGTGTTCTGTTCTCACCAGCCAGTATGAAAGAGATGTGACAGAGAGAGAATATCCTCTGTAAACATGTAG
>NW_021823216.1:1018195-1028195 GCF_901001165.1 Salmo trutta
TAGAGGTAATGGGGTGTAGAGAGACTGGTGGAGGTAGAGGGTAATGGGGTGTAGAGAGACTGGTGGATGTAGAGGGTAATGGGGTGTAGAGAGACTGGTGGAGGTAGAGGGTAATGGGGTGTAGAGAGAGACTGGTGGATGTAGAGGTAATGGGGTGTAGAGAGACTGGTGGAGGTAGAGGGTAATGGGGTGTAGAGAGACTGGTGGAGGTAGAGGGTAATGGAGCTTAGAGAGACTGGTGGAGGTAGAGGGTAATGGGGTGTAGAGAGAGACTGGTGGAGGTAGAGGGTAATGGGGCGTAGAGAGACTGGTGGAGGTAGAGGGTAATGGGGTGTAGAGAGAGACTGGTGGAGGTAGAGGGTAATGGAGCTTAGAGAGACTGGTGGAGGTAGACGGTAATGGGGCATAGAGAGACTGGTGGAGGTAGAGGGTAATGGGGTGTAGAGAGACTGGTGGAGGTAGAGGGTAATGGGGTGTAGAGAGACTGGTGGAGGTAGAGGGTAATGGAGCTTAGAGAGACTGGTGGAGGTAGAGGGTAATGGAGCTTAGAGAGACTGGTGGAGGTAGACGGTAATGGAGCTTACAGAGACTGGTGGAGGTAGAGGGTAATGGGGCTTAGAGAGACTGGTGGAGGTAGACGGTAATGGGGCATAGAGAGACTGGTGGAGGTAGGGGGTAATTGGGCTTAGAGAGACTGGTGCTGGTAGAGGGTAATGTGGCTTAGAGGGTAATGGGGCTTAGAGAGACTGGTGGAGGTAGAGGGTAATGGGGCTTAGAGAGACTGGTGGAGGTAGAGGGTAATGGGGCGTAGAGAGACTGGTGGAGGTAGAGGGTAATGGGACTTAGAGAGACTGGTGGAGGTAGAGGGTAATGGAGCTTAGAGAGACTGGTGGAGGTAGAGGGTAATGGGGTGTAGAGAGACTGGTGGAGGTAGAGGGTAATGGGGCTTAGAAAGACTGGTGGAGGTAGAGGGTAATGGGGGTAGAGAGACTGGTGGAGGTAGAGGGTAATGGGGTGTAGAGAGACTGGTGGAGGTAGAGGGTAATGGGGCTTAGAGGGTAATGGGGCTTAGGGAGGCTGGGCTAGACTGGCTTAAACTGGGGTAGAATGGGGAAAGATGAATGGGGAGGATGGAGGGAGGATGGAGGAAGGATGGAGGAAGGATGGAGGATGGATGGAGGAAGGATGGAGGAAGGATGGAGGAAGGATGGAGGAAGGATGGAGGGAGGATGGAGGGAGGTTAGAGGGAGGTTAGAGGAAGGATGGAGGAAACATGGATGAGGAAGGATGGAGGAAGGATGGAGGGAGGTTAGAGGAAGGATGGAGGAAGGATGGAGGAAACATGGATGAGGAAGGATGGAGGAAGGACGGAGGAAGGATGGAGGAAGGATGAAGGAAGGATAGAGGAAGGATAGAGGATGGATGAAGGATAGAGGATAGATGGATGGAGGCTGGTGGAGGGTGGGGAGACACTGAGGAAGGAGGGACGCAGGGGGAAGCAAAGGGTAGTGGATAACTCAATTGTTCGCTGTGCTCTTTGACCACTTCAGTAATTGTTGATTCAGCTCAAATCCCTGCGACGCTGGGCTACAGGGCTACAGGGCCACAGAGCTACAGGGCTACAGGGCTACAGGGCTACAGGGCCACAGGGCCACAGGACTACAGGGCCACAGGGCTACAGGGTCATAGGGCCACAGGGCCACAGGACTACAGGGCTACAGGGCTACAGGACTACAGGGCCACAGGACCACAGGGCTACAGGACTACAGGACCAGAGGTTTACAGGACTACAGGGCTACAGGACTACAGGACTACAGGACTACAGGACTACAGGACTACAGGGCTACAGGGCTACAGGACTACAGGGCTACAGGGCTACATGACTACATGGCTACAGGACTACATGACTACAGGGCTACAGGACTACAGGGCTACAGGGCTACAGGGCTACATGACTACATGGCTACAAGACTACATGACTACAGGGCTACAGGACTACAGGACTACAGGGCTACAGGGCTACAGGACTACAGGGCTACAGGGCTACATGACTACATGGCTACAGGACTACATGACTACAGGACTACAGGACTACAGGGCTACAGGGCTACAGGGCTACATGGCTACAGGACTACAGGGCTACATGACTACATGGCTACAAGACTACATGACTACAGGGCTACAGGACTACAGGGCTACATGGCTACAGGACTACAGGACTACAGGACTACAGGGCTACATGGCTACAGGACTACAGGACTACAGGGCTACAGGGCTACAGGGCTACACGACTACAGGGCTACAGGGCTACAGGACTACAGGGCTACAGGGCTACAGGGCTACAGGGCTACATGACTACAGGGCTACAGGACTACAGGACCACAGGGCCACAGGGCCACAGGGCCACAGGACTACAGGACTACAGGACTATAGGGCTACAGGACTACAGGACTACAGGGCTACAGGGCTACAGGGCTACAGGGCTACAGGGCTACAGGACTACAGGGCTACAGGGCTACAGGACTACAGGGCTACAGGGCTACATGACTACATGGCTACAGGACTACATGACTACAGGGCTACAGGACTACAGGGCTACAGGGCTACATGGCTACAGGACTACAGGGCTACATGACTACATGGCTACAAGACTACATGACTACAGGGCTACAGGACTACAGGGCTACAGGGCTACATGGCTACAGGACTACAGGACTACAGGACTACAGGGCTACATGGCTACAGGACTACAGGGCTACAGGGCTACAGGGCTACAGGGCTACAGGACTACAGGGCTACAGGGCTACAGGGCTACAGGGCTACATGACTACAGGGCTACAGGACTACAGGACCACAGGGCCACAGGGCCACAGGGCTACAGGACTACAGGACTACAGGACTATAGGGCTACAGGGCTACAGGACTACAGGACTACAGGACTACAGGGCTACAGGGCTACAGGGCTACAGGACTACAGGGCTACAGGGCTACAGGGCTACAGGCTACAGGACTACAGGACTACAGGACTACAGGACTACAGGGCTACAGGGCTACAGGACTACAGGACTACAGGGCTACAGGGCTACATGGCTACAGGGCTACAGGGCTACAGGCTACAGGACTACAGGACTACAGGGCTACAGGGCTACAGGGCTACAGGGCTACAGGACTACAGGGCTGGATTGTAAACTACTGGACTGTGGTTATGGGGTAGCGACCTGTGGAGAGACCAGTCTCATGGCAGGACTACCCGGGGTCTGGTGTGTGGTGTGGTGTGGTGTGTGGTGTGTGTGTGGTGTGTGCGTGGTGTGTGCGTGGTGTGTGTGTGGTGTGTGTGTGGTGTGTGTGTGTATGCGTTCTCTCAGGCTGACATTGGACTTCTGCAGAAGGGAGAGAGGAGGGAGCAGAGGCAGAAAGGGAAGGAGAGGAGAGGAGAGGAGAGGAGAGGAGAGAAGAGGAGAGGAGAGGAGAGGAGATGAGAGGAGAGGAGAGGAGAGGAGAGGAGAGGAGAGGAGATGAGAGGAGAGGAGAGGAGAGGAGAGGAGAGGAGAGGAGAGGAGAGGAGAGGAGAGGAGAGGAGAGGAGAGGAGAGAAGAGGAGAGGAGAGGAGAGGAGAGGAGAGAGGGAGGGAGGGAGGGATAGGTACAGTAGATGGATTGACCCTTTGTCCTCTGTTTCATGAGGGAGACACATCAGACATCAATCATTTAAAGGGATGAAAAGGGATCAGAGAAAGGCAATAGGATTTTTATTCACTTTCCTGGACACCTGGAAGGCATGTTCCTGTCACTGGTTACATTTACATCAACACTGATTGAACAACGTGGTCATGGGTAAAGAAAACATAAAACCTTTAGCGAATCTTGATTTATGATGAAGCATGGTCGTGTTGTGAATTATGTCATTAATACTGTAGCTATTCTGTAGTATGACTTTAACATGCTGATAGGTAATTTAATTATGTCAATTATACTGTAGCTATTCTGTAGTATGACTTTAACATGCTGATAGGTAATTTAATGATGTCAATTATACTGTAGCTATTCTGTAGTATGACTTTAACATGCTGATAGGTAATTTAATGATGTCAATTATACTGTAGCTATTCTGTATTATGACTTTAACATGCTGATAGGTAATTTAATGATGTCAATTATACTGTAGCTATTCTGTAGTATGACTTTAACATGCTGATAGGTAATTTAATGATGTCAATTATACTGTAGCTATTCTGTAGTATGACTTTAACATGCTGATAGGTAATTTAATGATGTCAATTATACTGTAGCTATTCTGTATTATGTCTTTAACATGCTGATAGGTAATTTAATTATGTCAATTATACTGTAGCTATTCTGTATTATGACTTTAACATGCTGATAGGTAATTTAATGATGTCAATTATACTGTAGCTATTCTGTAGTATGACTTTAACATGCTGATAGGTAATTTAATGATGTCAATTATACTGTAGCTATTCTGTATTATGTCTTTAACATGCTGATAGGTAATTTAATTATGTCAATTATACTGTAGCTATTCTGTATTATGTCTTTAACATGCTGATAGGTAATTTAATTATGTCAATTATACTGTAGCTATTCTGTATTATGTCTTTAACATGCTGATAGGTAATTTAATGATGTCAATTATACTGTAGCTATTCTGTATTATGTCTTTAACATGCTGATAGGTAATTTAATTATGTCAATTATACTGTAGCTATTCTGTATTATGTCTTTAACATGCTGATAGGTAATTTAATTATGTCAATTATACTGTAGCTATTCTGTATTATGTCTTTAACATGCTGATAGGTAATTTAATTATGTCAATTATACTGTAGCTATTCTGTATTATGTCTTTAACATGCTGATAGGTAATTTAATGATGTCAATTATACTGTAGCTATTCTGTATTATGACTTTAACATGCTGATAGGTAATTTAATTATGTCAATTATACTGTAGCTATTCTGTAGTATGTCTTTAACATGCTGATAGGTAATTTAATTATGTCAATTATACTGTAGCTATTCTGTATTATGTCTTTAACATGCTGATAGGTAATTTAATTATGTCAATTATACTGTAGCTATTCTGTAGTATGACTTTAACATGCTGATAGGTAATTTAATGATGTCAATTATACTGTAGCTATTCTGTAGTATGACTTTAACATGCTGATAGGTAATTTAATGATGTCAATTATACTGTAGCTATTCTGTAGTATGACTTTAACATGCTGATAGGTAATTTAATGATGTCAATTATACTGTAGCTATTCTGTAGTATGACTTTAACATGCTGATAGGTAATTTAATGATGTCAATTATACTGTAGCTATTCTGTAGTATGTCTTTAACATGCTGATAGGTAATTTAATGATGTCAATTATACTGTAGCTATTCTGTAGTATGACTTTAACATGCTGACAGGTAATTTAATGATGTCAATTATACTGTAGCTATTCTGTATTATGTCTTTAACATGCTGATAGGTAATTTAATTATGTCAATTATACTGTAGCTATTCTGTATTATGTCTTTAACATGCTGATAGGTAATTTAATTATGTCAATTATACTGTAGCTATTCTGTATTATGTCTTTAACATGCTGACAGGTAATTTAATTATGTCAATTATACTGTAGCTATTCTGTATTATGTCTTTAACATGCTGACAGGTAATTTAATTATGTCAATTATACTGTAGCTATTCTGTATTATGTCTTTAACATGCTGACAGGTAATTTAATTATGTCAATTATACTGTAGCTATTCTGTATTATGTCTTTAACATGCTGACAGGTAATTTAATTATGTCAATTATACTGTAGCTATTCTGTATTATGTCTTTAACATGCTGATAGGTAATTTAATTATGTCAATTATACTGTAGCTATTCTGTATTATGTCTTTAACATGCTGATAGGTAATTTAATGATGTCAATTATACTGTAGCTATTCTGTAGTATGACTTTAACATGCTGATAGGTAATTTAATTATGTCAATTATACTGTAGCTATTCTGTATTATGTCTTTAACATGCTGATAGGTAATTTAATGATGTCAATTATACTGTAGCTATTCTGTAGTATGACTTTAACATGCTGATAGGTAATTTAATGATGTCAATTATACTGTAGCTATTCTGTATTATGTCTTTAACATGCTGACAGTTAATTTAATTATGTCAATTATACTGTAGCTATTCTGTATTATGTCTTTAACATGCTGACAGGTAATTTAATTATGTCAATTATACTGTAGCTATTCTGTATTATGTCTTTAACATGCTGATAGGTAATTTAATTATGTCAATTATACTGTAGCTATTCTGTATTATGTCTTTAACATGCTGATAGGTAATTTAATGATGTCAATTATACTGTAGCTATTCTGTAGTA
Organism: Salmo trutta; assembly: GCF_901001165.1. Classification (NCBI taxonomy): domain Eukaryota; kingdom Metazoa; phylum Chordata; class Actinopteri; order Salmoniformes; family Salmonidae; genus Salmo; species Salmo trutta. The sequence continues at coordinate 1,024,605 of NW_021823216.1, forward strand.
TGACTTTAACATGCTGATAGGTAATTTAATTATGTCAATTATACTGTAGCTATTCTGTATTATGTCTTTAACATGCTGATAGGTAATTTAATGATGTCAATTATACTGTAGCTATTCTGTAGTATGACTTTAACATGCTGATAGGTAATTTAATGATGTCAATTATACTGTAGCTATTCTGTATTATGTCTTTAACATGCTGACAGTTAAATGGCAAAATATCAATACAGAATAGTAGGTAGGGAATCATTTCCAGTAAAACTTGATGTGCAAGGATCCTGTACTTTAGTTATCTTCACCACATCCTGAAACAGAATGGAGCTTTAGCCAGATGTTGTCATGCAGAGGGTGATGCAGCTACACCATTTCTGCATCCAAGGTGGACTCAAATGTCCATCCATTGTTTTGCAGATACATTTTTATAGGAAATGATTCCTTACTTATAGTATATACAGTACCAGTCAAAGGTTTGGACACACCTACTCATTCAAGGGTTTTTCTTTATTTTTACTATTTTCTACATTGTAGAATAATAGTGAAGACATCAACACTATAAAATAACACATATGGAATAATTTAGGAAACAAAAAAGTGTTTAGGAAACGAAACATATCAACATATATTTTGTATTTGAGATTCCTCTTGATGACATTACCTTGATGACATTTTTGCACACTCTTGGCATTCTCTCAACTAGCTTCATGACATAGTCACCTGGAATGCATTTCAATTAATAGGTGTGCCTTGTTAAAAGTTAAATAGTGGAATTTCTTTCCTTCTTAATGTGTTTGAGCCAATCAGTTGTGTCGTGACAAGGTAGGGGTGGTATACAGAAGATAGCCCTATTTGGTAAAAGACCAAGTCCATATTATGGCAGGAACAGTCAGTCCATCATTACTTTAAGACATGAAGGTCAGTCAATATGGAACATTTCAAGATCTTTGAAAGTTTCTTCAATTGCTGTCGACAAGCTATCAAGCGCTATGATGAAACTGGCTCTCATGAGGACCGCGACAGGAATGGAAGACCCAGAGTTACCTCTGCAGCAGAGGATAAGCTCATTAGTTAACTGCACCTCAGATTGCAGCCCAAATAAATGCTTCACAGATTTCAAGATCTTTGAAAGTTTCTTCAAGTGCAGTCGAAAAACCATCAAGCGCTATGATGAAACTGGCTCTCATGAGGACCGCCACAGGAAAGGAAGACCCAGAGTTACCTCTGCTGCAGAGGATAAGTTCATTAGAGTTAACTGCACCTCAGATTGCAGCCCAAATAAATGCTTCACAGAGTTCAAGTAAAAGACACATCTCAACATCAACTGTTCAGAGGAGACTACGTGAATCAGGTCTACATGGTTGAATTGCTGCAAAGAAACCACTACTAAAGGACACCAATAAGAAGAAGACTTGATTGGGCCAAGAAACACGAGCAATGGACATTGAGATTTTTGGTTCCAACCTCCGTGTCTTTATGAGACGCAGAGTAGGTGAACAGATGATCTCCGCATGTGTGGTTTCCACGTGATGCATGGAGGTGGTGGTGTGATGGTGCTTTGCTGGTGACACTGTTGGTGATTTATTTAGAATTCAAGGCACACTTAACCAGCATGGCTACCAAAGCATTATACAGCGATACGCCAACCCATCTGGTTTGCGCTTAGTGGGACTGTCATTTGTTTTTCAACAGGACAATGACCCAACACACCTCCAGGCTGTGTAAAGGCTATTTGAGCAAGAAGGAGAGTGATTGAGTGCTGCATCAGATGACTTGTCCTCCACAATCACCCAACCTCAACCCAATTGTGATGGTTTGGGATGAGTTGGACCACAGAGTGAAGGAAAAGTAGCCAACAAGTGCTCAGCATACAGTATGTGGGAACTCCAAGAATGTTGGAAAAGCATTCCAGGTGAAGATGGTTGAGAGAAGGCCAAGAGTGTGCAAAGCTGTCATCATGGCCAAGGGTGGCTACTTTGAAGAATCTAAAATCTAAAATATACTTTGATTGGTTTATCACTATTTTGGTTACTACATGATTCCACATGTGTTATTTTATAGTGTTGATGTCTTCACTATTATTCTACAATGTAGAAAATAGTAAAAATGAAGAAAAACCTTGAATGAGTAGGTGTGTGCAAACTTTTGACTGGTACTGTATATATATATATATATGGTGCCGTGAAAAAGTATTTGCCTCTTTACACTCAGTAAGTGGTTGTGCCACCTTTAGCTGCAGTGACTCCAACCAGATGCTTCCTGTAGTTGTTGATCAGTCTCTCACATCGCTGTTCTGCATGAAATAGTGGGCCAGAATTTCTCCACAGTGACGTGAGAGACTGATCAACAACTATAGGAAGCGTTTGGTTGGAGTCATTCCAGCTAAAGGGGGAAATTACTTTTTTACACAGGGGAATTGGGTGTTGCATAACTTTGTTAATTAAATAAATAAAATAAGTGTTATTGTTGTGTTATTCGTTCACCCAGGTTCCCTTTATCTAATATCAGGTTCTTTATGTAATATCAGGTTCTTTATCTAATATCAGGTTCTTTATCTAATATCAGGTTCTTTATCTAATATCAGGTTCTTTATCTAATATCAGGTTCTTTATCTAATATCAGGTTCTTTATCTAATATCAGGTTCTTTATCTAATATCAGGTTCTTTATCTAATATTAGGTTCTTTATCTAATATCAGGTTCTTTATCTAATATCAGGTTCTTTATCTAATATCAGGTTCTTTATCTAATATCAGGTTCTTTATCTAATATCAGGTTCTTCATCTAATATCAGGATCTTTATCTAATATCAGGTTCTTTATCTAATATCAGGTTCTTTATCTAATATCAGGTTCTTTATCTAATATCAGGTTCTTTATCTAATATCAGGTTCTTTATCTAATATCAGGATCTTTATCTAATATCAGGTTCTTTATCTAATATCAGGTTCTTTATCTAATATCAGGTCCTTTATCTAATATCAGGTTCTTTATCTAATATCAGGTTCCCTTTATCTAATATCAGGTTCTTTATCTAATATCAGGTTCTTTATCTAATATCAGGTTCTTTATCTAATATCAGGTTCCCTTTATCTAATATCAGGTTCTGTATCTAATATCAGGTTCTTTATCTAATATCAGGTTCTTTATCTAATATCAGGTTCTTTATCTAATATCAGGTTCTTTATCTAATATCAGGTTCTTTATCTAATATCAGGTTCTTTATCTAATATCAGGTTCCCTTTATCTAATATCAGGTTCTTTATCTAATATCAGGTTCTTTATCTAATATCAGGTTCTGTATCTAATATCAGGTTCTTTATCTAATATCAGGTTCTTTATCTAATATCAGGTTCTTTATCTAATATCAGGTTCTTTATCTAATATCAGGTTCTTTATCTAATATTAGGTTCTTTATCTAATATCAGGTTCTTTATGTAATATCAGGTTCTGTATCTAATATCAGGTTCTTTATCTAATATCAGGTTCTTTATCTAATATCAGGTTCTGTATCTAATATCAGGTTCTTTATCTAATATCAGGTTCTTTATCTAATATCAGGTTCTTTATCTAATATCAGGTTCTGTATCTAATATCAG
>NW_021823216.1:1030695-1050695 GCF_901001165.1 Salmo trutta
TCCCAAACTACATCCAGTCAGCAGTCAGTTCTCTGTCCCTGACAAACTGATCCCAAACTACATCCAGCAGTCAGTTCTCTGTCCCTGACAAACTGATCCCAAACTACATCCAGTCAGTCAGTTCTCTGTCCCTGACAAACTGATCCCAAACTACATCCAGCAGTCAGTTCTCTGTCCCTGACAAACTGATCCCAAACTACATCCAGTCAGTCAGTTCTCTGTCCCTGACAAACTGATCCCAAACTACATCCAGTAGTCAGTTCTCTGGTTGACCAGACATTATGTTTCTGGAGTTATGACTGACTGGTTATGACTGACTGGAATTGACTGAATGACTGACTGTGTACCTAATGCACCATCTGTGAGGCAGTTTCATGGTCAACAGACATAGCTGACACAACCTTGGCAGAAGTCCCTTTGAAACAGACAGTACTAGCTGTCGGCCTGTATGTGTTCAGTCACACAAAAAGTCCAAGGTTGTATTTGCTTCTGCCATTGGCAATTTTACAGCTTGATATTGAGTCATGAAAATGCCTCTTACATCTTCCTGAAAGCTATAAGCCTATTCAGTCTTCAAGGCTACATGTTGACAGAAATGAAAGACCTTAACAAAGTGGATCTTCCTTTGAGATATAACCAGCCAGAGAGAGAGAGATATAGCCAGCCAGAGAGAGAGAGATATAACCAGCCAGAGAGAGAGAGATATAACCAGCCAGAGAGAGAGAGAGATATAGCCAGCCAGACAGAGAGAGATATATAACCAGCCAGAGAGAGAGAGATATAGCCAGCCAGAGAGAGAGAGAGATATAGCCAGCCAGAGAGAGAGAGAGAGATATATAGCCAGCCAGAGAGAGAGAGATATAGCCAGCCAGAGAGAGAGAGATATACAACCAGCCAGAGAGATATATAACCAGCCAGAGAGAGAAAGATATAACCAGCCAGAGAGAGAGAGATATAGCCAGCCAGAGAGAGAGATATAACCAGCCAGAGAGAGATATAACCAGCCAGAGAGAGAGCGAGAGATATAACCAGCCAGAGAGAGAAAGATATAACCAGCCAGAGAGAGAAAGATATAACCAGCCAGAGAGAGAAAGATATAACCAGCCAGAGAGAGAGAGAGATAACCAACCAGAGAGAGAAAGATATAACCAGCCAGAGAGAAAGATATAACCAGCCAGAGTGAGAGATATAACCAGCCAGAGAGAGAAAGATATAACCAGCCAGAGAGAGAGAGATATAACCAGCCAGAGAGAGAAAGATATAACCAGCCAGAGAGAGATAGACATAACCAGCCAGAGAGAGAAAGATATAACCAGCCAGAGAGAGATATAACCAGCCAGAGAGAGATATATAACCAGCCAGAGAGAGAGATATAACGAGCCAGAGAGAGAGATATAACCAGCCAGAGAGAGAGAGCGAGAGATATAACCAGCCAGAGAGAGAAAGATATAACCAGCCAGAGAGAGAAAGATATAACCAGCCAGAGAGAGAAAGATATAACCAGCCAGAGAGAGAAAGATATAACCAGCCAGAGAGAGAGAGATATAACCAGCCAGAGAGAGAAAGATATAACCAGCCAGAGAGAGAGAGATATAACCAGCCAGAGAGAGAAAGATATAACCAGCCAGAGAGAGAAAGATATAACCAGCCAGAGAGAGATATAACCAGCCAGAGAGAGAAAGATATAACCAGCCAGAGAGAGAAAGATATAACCAGCCAGAGAGAGAGAGAGAGATAACCAGCCAGAGAGAGAGAGATATAACCAGCCAGAGAGAGAAAGATATAACCAGCCAGAGAGAGAGATATAACCAGCCAGAGAGAGAAAGATATAACCAGCCAGAGAGAGAGAGATATAACCAGCCAGAGAGAGAGAGATATAACCAGCCAGAGAGATATATAACCAGCCAGAGAGAGAGAGATATACAACCAGCCATAGAGAGAGATATAACCAGCCAGAGAGAGAGATATAACCAGCCAGAGAGAGAAAGATATAACCAGCCAGAGAGAGAAAGATATAACCAGCCAGAGAGAGAAAGATATAACCAGCCAGAGAGAGAGAGAGATAACCAACCAGAGAGAGAAAGATATAACCAGCCAGAGAGAAAGATATAACCAGCCAGAGTGAGAGATATAACCAGCCAGAGAGAGAAAGATATAACCAGCCAGAGAGAGAGAGATATAACCAGCCAGAGAGAGAAAGATATAACCAGCCAGAGAGAGATAGACATAACCAGCCAGAGAGAGAAAGATATAACCAGCCAGAGAGAGATATAACCAGCCAGAGAGAGATATATAACCAGCCAGAGAGAGAGATATAACGAGCCAGAGAGAGAGATATAACCAGCCAGAGAGAGAGCGAGAGATATAACCAGCCAGAGAGAGAAAGATATAACCAGCCAGAGAGAGAAAGATATAACCAGCCAGAGAGAGAAAGATATAACCAGCCAGAGAGAGAAAGATATAACCAGCCAGAGAGAGAAAGATATAACCAGCCAGAGAGAGAGAGATATAACCAGCCAGAGAGAGAAAGATATAACCAGCCAGAGAGAGAGAGATATAACCAGCCAGAGAGAGAAAGATATAACCAGCCAGAGAGAGAAAGATATAACCAGCCAGAGAGAGAGATATAACCAGCCAGAGAGAGAAAGATATAACCAGCCAGAGAGAGAAAGATATAACCAGCCAGAGAGAGAGAGAGAGATAACCAGCCAGAGAGAGAGAGATATAACCAGCCAGAGAGAGAAAGATATAACCAGCCAGAGAGAGAGATATAACCAGCCAGAGAGAGAAAGATATAACCAGCCAGAGAGAGAGAGATATAACCAGCCAGAGAGAGAGAGATATAACCAGCCAGAGAGATATATAACCAGCCAGAGAGAGAGAGATATATAACCAGCCATAGAGAGAGATATAACCAGCCAGAGAGAGAGATATAACCAGCCAGAGAGAGAGATATAACCAGCCAGAGAGAGAAAGATATAACCAGCCAGAGAGAGAGATATAACCAGCCAGAGAGAGAGATATAACCAGCCAGAGAGAGAAAGATATAACCAGCCAGAGAGAGATATATAACCAGCCAGAGAGAGAAAGATATAACCAGCCAGAGAGAGAGATATAACCAGCCAGAGAGAGAAAGATATAACCAGCCAGAGAGAGATATAACCAGCCAGAGAGAGAAAGATATAACCAGCCGGAGAGAGATATATAACCAGCCAGAGAGAGAAAGATTATAACCAGCCAGAGAGAGAGATATAACCAGCCAGAGAGAGAAAGATTATAACCAGCCAGAGAGAGAGAGATATAACCAGCCAGAGAGAGAAAGATATAACCAGCCAGAGAGAGAACGATATAACCAGCCGGAGAGAGAGAGATATAACCAGCCAGAGAGAGAACGATATAACCAGCCGGAGAGAGAGAGATATAACCAGCCAGAGAGAGAACGATATAACCAGCCAGAGAGAGAAAGATATAACCAGCCAGAGAGAGAGATATATAACCAGCCAGAGAGAGAAAGATATAACCAGCCAGAGAGAGAGAGATATAACCAGCCAGAGAGAGAGAGATACAACCAGCCAGAGAGAGAAAGATATAACCAGCCGGAGAGAGATATATAACCAGCCAGAGAGAGAAAGATTATAACCAGCCAGAGAGAGAAAGATATAACCAGCCAGAGAGAGAAAGACATAACCAGCCAGAGAGAGAGAGAAATACAACCAGCCAGAGAGAGAAAGATATAACCAGCCAGAGAGAGAGAGAGATACAACCAGCCAGAGAGAGAGAGAGATACAACCAGCCAGAAAGAGAGAGATATAACTAGCCAGAGAGAGGAAGGGGGAGCTAGAGAAGGGAGGGAGGGATAGAGGGAGGGATGGAGGGGGTTGGAGGAGAGGTTGATAGTGCTGTAAACAAGTGCTGATAAGTGTCCTCTGTTCCTCTTTCTGACAAATCAAAGCAGGTTGCCAAGCTGGTTTATAATGAGAGTAATGGTCTTCCTCAAAGGTCCCAGCAGGTTGTCAAGCTGGTTTATAATGAGAGGAATGGTCTTCTACAAAGGTCCCAGCAGGTTGTCAAGCTGGTTTATAATGAGAGGAATGGTCTTCCTCAAAGGTCCCAGCAGGTTGTCAAGCTGGTTTATAATGAGAGGAATGGTCTTCTACAAAGGTTCCAGCAGGTTGTCAAGCTGGTTTATAATGAGAGGAATGGTCTTCTACAAAGGTCCCAGCAGGTTGTCAAGCTGGTTTATAATGAGAGGAATGGTCTTCCTCAAAGGTCCCAGCAGGTTGTCAAGCTGGTTTATAATGAGAGGAATGGTCTTCTACAAAGGTCCCAGCAGGTTGTCAAGCTGGTTTATAATGAGAGGAATGGTCTTCTACAAAGGTCCCAGTGTCTCTTAAATATCACACTTGAAAGTAAATTGTATTTGGCTCGCGTAGCACCCCATATTATCAGCATATTCAACAGTTTTTATGAAATATATTACCTTCATGTCACGTCCTGACCAGTAAAAGGGGTTATTTGTCATTGTAGTTTGGTCAGGGCGTGTGTTTGTTTAGTGTGTTTCGGTGTTTTTGGGTTAAGGTTCTATGTTATCTATTTCTATGTTTATATCTAGTTTTCTATTTCTATGTTGGGTTTTTGGCAATGACCTCCAATTAAAGGCAGCTGGTTGTCGTTGTCTCTAATTGGAGGCCATATTTAGTTGTGTTTGTTTCACTTGTGTTTTGTGGGTGGTTGTTTTCCTGTATAGCCTTACGGAACTGTTTCGTCGTTTTGTTTATTTTGTTTAAGTGTTTTCTTTAAATAAATTAAGAAGATGAGCACTATACCCACTGCGCCTTGGTCCTATCCTTACGACGCCTATGACACTTCAACAGTGTTATATTGTGATCAAGCCATCAATGTTTTGTGATTATTGGTGTGGTAAAAATGTTAGCTAACGGGTTAGCAACTAGCAAAGTTTGACATTTTAGTGGAAATACTACTACTCTCACCTTTTTGATAAGCGGTTTAGCAAAAACAAATACGTCCCGTATTATCGGGCATACGGTTCCCAGTTATTGGCCACCTTACTGATTTGTTCAATTACAAGATATACACTACTGTTCAAACGTTTGGGGTCACTTAGAAATGTCCTTGTTTTTGAAAGAAAAGGTGATTTTTTTTGTCCATTAAAATAACATCAAATTGATCAGAAATACAGTGTAGACATTGTATATCAAACTTTTGAACGGTAGTGTAATTGACTATTGTAGCTGGAAATGGCAGATTTTTAATGCAATATCTACGTAGGCGTACAGAGGCCCATTATCAGCAACCATCACTCCTGTGTTCCAATGGCACGTCTTGTTAGCTAATCCAAGTTTATAATTTTAAAAGACTAATTGATCATTAGAAAGCTCTTTTGCAATTATGTTAGTGTAGCGTGGTTCGTTCTGCGTTGTGTACTTTTAATCAGGACACTGCCACAACTGGAATTATGATGGTTGAATCATGTTTATTGGTCCTGCACACGAAGAGACAACACACAATAGGTTAGCCCTCGGTGCAGTCACAGCTCTCGGGCACCTTGCTAGCTGAAGGTCCGGCAAAAGAGCGAGAACTGCATACATACATTCAGTGCCCAACAGCACACTATACAATACAGTTAAAATTATATACAACATATTCTGAACAAAATAAAAGACATACCTGCACACGAAGAGACAACACACAATAGGTTAGCCCTCGGTGCAGTCACAGCTCTCGGGCACCTGCGTGACCACATAGCAACTCACTCAAACACGGTCCCAAATACTCCCGAGTTACAATAGGTACCCTAATTAGCGAGCTTGGTGAAAGTTAACATAAATCTTTATAATTGTTCACATTGTAACAAAACCTATAATTGCGTAACAGCACTTTATGTAACTTTACCACAGTTTTATATTGCCACATTACGGCGCCAAGGACAACATACCTTGCTAGCTGAAGGTCCGGCAAAAGAGAACGATAACAGGGTACGTAAGTACGGATAACCCGCGATGGACCAAACCAAAATATACAAACTTTTACAATAAGGTGTATTTACAATATAGATATCAAAAAATGTTTGTACACTGAAAAATAACATTAACTATGCTGCTGTAATTAAATAAAGAAACCACATTGAATTATTATTATTGTTATTAACTTATTAACATCCCCTCTTGACCTGGCCTACTTGAACTGTCCTTGCGTGCAACTTGGTGCATAATCTAGGGGAACAACATCACTCTACTACATTAGCACAGCTGAAAACTGTTGTTCTGATTAAAGAAGCAATAAAACTGGCCTTCTTTAGACTAGCTGAATATCTGGAGCATCAGCATTTGTGGGTTCGATTACAGGCTCAAAATGGCCAGAAACAAACGCTTCTGAAACTCGTCAGTCTATTCTTGTTTAAGGCTATTCCAGGCGTGAAATTGCCAAGAAACTGAATAGCGCAAACTGGCTCTAACCAGAATAGAAAGAGGAGTGGGAGGCCCCGGTGCACAACTGAGCAAGAGGACAAGTTTCTGGTTTGAGAAACAGACGCCTCACAAGTCCTCAACTGGCAGCTTCATTAAATAGTACCCGCAAAACACCAGTCTCAACGTCAACAGTGAAAAGGCGACTCCGGGATGCTGGCCTTCTAGGCAGAGTTGCAAAGAAAAAGCCATATCTCAGACTGGCCAATAAAAATAAAAGATTAAGATGGGCAAAAGAACACAGACACTGGACAGAGGAACTCTGCCCCTAGAAGGCCAGCATCCCGGACTCGCCTCTTCACTGTTGACGTTGAGACTGGGGTTTTGCAGGTAGTATTTAATGAAGCTGCCAGTCTTTAAATGAAACAAGGAAAATTCAAAGTGACCTCAAACTTTTGAACGGTAGTGTATCCGTTTAATTTTGTTCAAAAAAGACACACCAACCTCGTATCCAAAGTGTTTACTAGATTGTTGACTAGTTGGAAACAATGAGATGAAGGGGACTAAAAGATGATCTGGTTTATAATTAAAGATCTTGGCTGGATGAATACTTGGTCTACATCCTAAATGGCACACCCTATTCCCTATATAGTGTACACTATATAGACCCGGGCCCATAGGTTGCTATTTAGGACACAATCTTGACAATGCCACAGATCAATGAAGTTGATCTGATTTGATCTTGACGATGCCACAGATCAATGACGTTGAGCTGATTTGATCTTGACGATGCCACAGATCAATGACTTTGAGCTGATTTGATCTTGACAATGCCACAGATCAATGAAGTTGATCTGATTTGATCTTGACGATGCCACAGATCAATGACGTTGAGCTGATTTGATCTTGACGATGTCACAGATCAATGACTTTGATCTGATTTCATCTTGACGATGCCACAGATCAATGATGTTGAGCTGATTTGATCTTGAAGATGCCACAGATCAATGACTTTGATCTGATATGATCTTGACGATGCCACAGATCAATGAAGTTGATCTGATTTGATCTTGACGATGCCACAGATCAATGACTTTGATCTGATTTGAAGCCTTGGAGTCCAAATATTCCTCTGTAAATGTCAGACGCTGTTGATAGGAAGCAGTGATGTTTGAAATAAGTTACTAAGTCGGGTTTGATCATGTTTGTAGCATGATTATTCAACATGTTTTGATTGTGACTGTCACGCTAGTCTGATTAAACAGAAGCTATGAACTGTAGAAGAACCCAACATGTTTTGATTGTGACTGTCACACTAGTCTGATTAAACAGAAGCAATGAACTGTAGAAGAACCCAACATGTTTTGATTGTGACTGTCATGCTAGTCTGATTAAACAGAAGCTATGAACTGTAGAAGAACCCAACATGTTTTGATTGTGACTGTCACACTAGTCTGATTAAACAGAAGCAATGAACTGTAGAAGAACCCAACATGTTTTGATTGTGACTGTCACACTAGTCTGATTAAACAGAAGCTATGAACTGTAGAAGAACCCAACATGTTTTGATTGTGACTGTCACACTAGTCTGATTAAACAGAAGCAATGAACTGTAGAAGAACCCAACATGTTTTGATTGTGACTGTCATGCTAGTCTGATTAAACAGAAGCTATGAACTGTAGAAGAACCCAACATGTTTTGATTGTGACTGTCACACTAGTCTGATTAAACAGAAGCAATGAACTGTAGAAGAACCCAATAGAATGTAAGGATAGCATAAGTCAACGTAATCAAACCATTCAGATGTGAGGTATCCCATTAAAGCTACAATCAAACCATTCAGATGTGAGGTATCCCATTAAAGCTACAATCCGTAGCTGGAAAAATAGCAAAGTGGACGCCCCGCCTCTGTTTTCCTAAAAAGCTGAGGGACGATCCTAAAGAAATGTAACCATTCTCAGATTAATAGACAGAGCTATGAATGCAAGGACCGACCATCCATGATATCAACATGATCGTTTTAATCATGTTTTGAGGCTGTACAGTGTTTCTTTACTTATTTAGAATACATTTCAACAGGTTATAGGGTTTCTGAGTGAAATAATTTAGTCAAACCTTTAATCATATCATTTCCATTACAATGCTACACTTCTAAGTAAAAACATTTATGTAGCAACTGCAGATTCTGGATTTAAATATTATACTGAATTAATTTGACCAACACTTCACAGCAGCTCATATTGTCTTAATCATAAATGGCCCTCTATTCCCTATAAGGTACACTACTCTCTATCTCTCTCTGCCTCTCTCTCTCTCTCTCTCTCTCTCTCTCTCTCTCTCTCTCTCTCTCTCTCTCTCTTTGCCTCACTCTCGCTGCCTCTCTCTCTCTGCCTCTCTCTCTCTGCCTCTCTCTCTCTCTCTCTCTCTCTCTCTCTGTCTCTCTCTCTCTCTCTCTCTCTCTCTCTCTCTCTCTCGCTCTCTCTGTCACTCTCTGCCTCTCTCTCTCCCTGCTCTCTCTCTCTCTCTATCTCACTCCCCTCTACCCACCTCACTCCCTCAGTCCCCCTGATGCAAATGCCTTCCAAAGTGATTTTGGGTAAATTCCCAGTTTGTTTATTTCCTCTATCCTAGCCATTTATCATGAGTGTGAGGATTGATAAACTCAGTTATGGGAGCGACATACAATTAGCATATCTATTACAAGATAGTACTTTAATAATGCTAATCCTGAAAAACAGCAGTCTCTCTCTGACTTAGCCAAGGAACCCAGGTGTTGATTTATTGACGTTCGATACCTTTTCTTCCTTGGCTTAGATCTGCTCAGCATAGCAAACACCAACTCACACACCACTCTCCCTCTCTCTCTCCCCTCTCTCTCTCTCTCTCTCTCTTCTCCTCTCCTCTCCTCTCCTCTCCTCTCCTCTCCCGCTATCTCTCTCTCTCCTCTCCTGCCCTCTCTCTCTCTCTCTCTCTCTCTCTCTCTCTCCTTTCCCGCCCTCTCTCTTTCTTTCTCTCTCTCTCTCTCTCTCTTTCTCTCTCTCTCTCTCTCTCTCTCTCTCTCTCTCTCTCTCTCTCTCTCCTCTCTTTCTCTCTCTCTCTCTCTCTCTCTCTCTCTCTCTCTCTCTCACTCTCTCTCTCTCTCTCTCTCTCTCTCTCTCCTCACTCTTTCTCTCTCTCTCTCTCTGTCTCTCTCTCTCTCTCTCTCCCCCCTCTCTCTCTCCGCTGCCTGGGTGATATTTCATTGTGTACTGTATACTGCCTGATTATTTCATTGCTGTGTGTACTATAGGATGCCTTTCAGATCTGGACGGTTTTCCTTGAAAGTAGCTCGTTCTTTCTTTTCTTTTCCCATTCCCAACTCTCTCAGACAATAGCTAATAACATTCTGTCAAAGGTGGCCTATTCTTTTTACTTTCAGCTCTTATCAGGCCGTATAATTATACACACAAATTGACTGGTTCTCTTCCTTTGCACCCTGGGGCATGAATTGTTGAAAACCTCCTATAAAAATGGATAAGAGGAGGTTCAATTGGAATAAAGAATCTGGGAGTGAAACCAATAACTCCTAATGCCTTTATCTGAGGCCTGCCGAGTATACATCTGCTGTGTGGGCTAGCTCTTTCATTATAGCAGGCCTGCTGTGTTTATGGGCTCCTAGGAACCCCATCTGAATATAAAGCTAGGAGAAATCAATACTACCTATCTGATCGCATCTTCCTTCTCCTCTCCTCTCCCTCTCCTCTCCCTCTCTCCTCTTCTCTCCTCTCCCTCTCCTCTCCTCTCCTCTCCCTCTCCTCTCCCTCTCCTCTTCTCTCCTCTCCCTCTCCTCTCCCTCTCCCTCTCCTCTCCCTCTCCTCTCCTCTCCTCTCTCTCCTCTCCTCTCCTCTCCTCTCCTCTCCTCTCCTCTCCTCTCCTCTCTCTGTCTCTCATTGCTCTGCATGGGATCTTTGTAGAACTCTTCCACCACTTCGGACACTAACGTTCCTACAACATAATCAATACATTTTCTTTACATCCCTCCTCCGCCTCTCATCCTCCGCCTCTCGTCCTCAATCACCCAAACATGAACCTGCATCTGGGGGTGTGGAGAGGAGATGGAGATAGAAGGTCATTGACTTTCACTCAGACCTCAGAGGCCCTGGTTCTGTCCGTATGGTCTGTCACTAACTGATATTGTCCTCACTGGTATGCATGCAGGGGCGGTGACGAGGGGTGCATCCCAAATGGCATCCTATCCCCTATATAGTGCACTACTTTATAGCAGGGCCCATAGGGAATAGGGTGCACTACTTTTGACTAGGGCCCATAGGGTGCCATTTGGGACGCATGCAGTGTTCCCTCGCTGAATTCTGAAGCCGAACACAGTGACCTGCTGATGGCTTCCTAAAGGAGACATTGTGTAATTTACACAGCAGGGAAAACAACCAGAGACAGTCAGCTGCCAGAGGAAGGAGGGTGTGTGTGATATGCGCCTACCATCCTCTCCTCTCCTCTCCTCTCCTCTCCTCTCCTCTCCTCTCCTCTCCTCTCCACCTAGTTATGATAAAAGAGAATGAGTCACCACCTTGACAACTTCCCTCGCACCCTACATAACATAACACCCAGTCCATTATCAGCGGCATGTCTGGTGACATTCTGTATAGTATAGTAGTGCAGGCCGGCCTGCCCCGACACTGACCGCTGACCCATTACCAATTCATAGGTGTAATAGCTGTAGGGTTAAAAACACATCCAGGGAGGGTTTTCAGGCAGTGGTGTCAGAACGTATTCATGTGGCTGTATGTCCTGTATGAGTGAAGGGGGACTGGTGAGCATTCCATCCATCCTGTTGTATCATTAATCATTACATCATTACATGCCAACGGGGAGGCGGAGGGATGCATCCATCATTCATGGGTGAATAGGTCCTCCTGTAGTCCTGTTGGCACGGTTACGGGCCTGGGAGGAGATGGTGACCGGTTTGTACCTGAACCCCCTCTGGGAGAGGCTCCGATGGGCCTGGACTGGAGAAGGTGACCTGGCCCTACCTGAACCCCCTCTGGGAGAGGCTCCGATGGGCCTGGACTGGAGAAGGTGACCTGGCCCTACCTGAACCCCCTCTGGGAGAGGCTCCGATGGGCCTGGACTGGAGAAGGTGACCTGGCCCTACCTGAACCCCCTCTGGGAGAGGCTCCGATGGGCCTGGACTGGAGAAGGTGACCTGGCCCTACCTGAACCCCCTCTGGGAGAGGCTCCGATGGGCCTGGACTGGAGAAGGTGACCTGGCCCTACCTGAACCCCCTCTGGGAGAGGCTCCGATGGGCCTGGACTGGAGAAGGTGACCTGGCCCTACCTGAACCCCCTCTGGGAGAGGCTCCAGTACTGTGGCTAGGTTTTATATTCCTACTAAAAGAACACAAACCTCCCCAAGCTGTCTGTCTCTCACACCTGAGTACCTGACTGAATGAGACGAGTACAACACTGTATTAAAAAGACTCATAGATAGTTATAGAGTCATAGTTAGTTATAGACTCATAGTTAGTTATAGAGTCATAGTTAGTTATAGACTCATAGTTAGTTATAGAGTCAGAGTTAGTTATAGAGTCATAGTTAGTTATAGAATCATAGTTAGTTATAGACTCATAGTTAGTTATAGAGTCATAGTTAGTTATAGACTCATAGTTAGTTATAGACTCATAGTTAGTTATAGAGTCATAGTTAGTTATAGACTCATAGTTAGTTATAGATTCATAGTTAGTTATAGAGTCATAGTTAGTTATAGAGTCATAGTTAGTTATAGGCTCATAGTTAGTTCATAGACTCATAGTTAGTTAATAGATAGTTATAGACTCATAGTTAGTTATAGACTCATAGTTAGTTATAGACTCATAGATAGTTATAGATTCATAGTTAGTTATAGACTCATAATTAGTTATAGACTCATAGTTAGTTATAGACTCATAATTAGTTATAGACTCATAGATGGTTATAGACTCATAGTTAGTTCATAGACTCATAGTTAGTTAATAGATAGTTATAGACTCATAGTTAGTTGTAGACTCATAGTTAGTTATAGACTCATAGATAGTTATAGACTCATAGTTAGTTATAGACTCATAATTAGTTATAGACTCATAGTTAGTTATAGACTCATAGATAGTTATAGACTCATAGTTAGTTATGGACTCATAGTTAGTTATAGACTCATAGTTAGTTATAGACTCATAGATAGTTATAGACTCAGTTAGTTCATAGACTCATAGTTAGTTAATAGATAGTTATAGACTCATAGTTAGTTCATAGACTCATAGTTAGTTATAGACTCATAGTTAGTTATAGACTCATAGTTAGTTAATAGTTAGTTATAGACTCATAGATAGTTATAGACTCATAGTTAGTTCATAGACTCATAGTTAGTTCATAGACTCATAGTTAGTTCATTGACTCATAGTTAGTTCATAGACTCATAGTTAGTTATAGACTCATAGTTAGTTATAGACTCATAGTTAGTTATAGACTCATAGATAGTTATAGACTCAGTTAGTTCATAGACTCATAGTTAGTTAATAGATAGTTATAGACTCATAGTTAGTTATAGACTCATAGTTAGTTATAGACATAGATTCATAGTTAGTTCATAGACTCATAGTTAGTTTATAGACTCATAGTTAGTTAATAGATAGTTATAGACTCATAGTTAGTTATAGACTCATAGTTAGTTATAGACTCATAGTTAGTTATAGACTCATAGTTAGTTATAGACTCATAGTTAGTTATAGACTCATAGTTAGTTATAGACTCATAGATAGTTATAGACTCATAGATAGTTATAGACTCATAGTTATAGAGTCATAGTTAGTTATAGACTCATAGTTAGTTCATAGACTCATAGTTAGTTATAGACTCATAGTTAGTTATAGACTCATAGTTAGTTATAGACTCATAGTTAGTTATAGACTCATAGATAGTTATAGACTCATAGTTAGTTATAGACTCATAGTTAGTTATAGACTCATAGATAGTTATAGACTCATAGTTAGTTATAGACTCATAGTTAGTTATAGACTCATAGATAGTTATAGACTCATAGATAGTTATAGACTCATAGTTAGTTATAGACTCATAGATAGTTATAGACTCATAGTTAGTTATAGACTCATAGATAGTTATAGACTCATAGTTAGTTATAGACTCATAGATAGTTATAGACTCATAGATAGTTATAGACTCATAGTTAGTTATAGACTCATAGATAGTTATAGACTCATAGTTAGTTATAGACTCATAGATAGTTATAGACTCATAGTTAGTTATAGACTCATAGTTAGTTATAGACTCATAGTTAGTTATAGACTCATAGATAGTTATAGACTCATAGTTAGTTATAGACTCATAGATAGTTATAGACTCATAGTTAGTTATAGACTCATAGATAGTTATAGACTCATAGTTAGTTATAGACTCATAGATAGTTATAGACTCATAGTTAGTTATAGACTCATAGTTAGTTATAGACTCATAGTTAGTTATAGACTCATAGATAGTTATAGACTCATAGTTAGTTCAAGCATGGAGTTCCAAAATATTGGGACAGTGATGTTTGCTGTTTTGGCTGTATACTCCAGCACTTTAGATTTGAAATGATGAAATGACTATGAGGTTAAAGTGCAGACTGTCAGCTTTAATTTGAGGATATTTTCATAAATATCAGGTGTAATTACAGCAGTTTTTGTACATACAGTAGTCCCTTCATTTTAGGGGACCAAAAGTATTGGGACAAATTCATTATACGTGTATTAAAGTAGTCACAAGTGTAGTATTTGGTCCCATATGCATAGCACACAACGACTACATCAAGCTTGAGACTCAACAAACTTGTAGGTTGTATTTGCTGTTTGTTTTGGTTGTGTTTCAGATTATTTTGTGCCCAATAGAAATTAATGGTAAATAGTATATTGTGTAATTTTGGAGTCACTTGTATTGTAAATTAGAATAGAAAACATCTTCTAAACACGTTACCATGATTATGGATAATCCTGAATTAGTTGAGACACAAAAATATCATACTCCCCCAAACATGCTAACCCCAATGTTATTGTAATGGTGAGAGGTGAGCATATCTTGAACTGAACGTCCTGGGATTGCACTGTAGTGTGACTCGGTAATTGTATTTTATTTGTTTAAATTTGACCTTTATTTAACTAGGCAAGTCAGTTAAGAACAAATTCTTAGTTACAATGTCGGCCTACACCGGCCAAACCCGAACGACGCTGGGCCAATTGTGCTCCGCCCTATGGGACTCCCAATCACGGCCAGTTGTGATACAGCTGGATTCAAACCAGGGTGTCTGTAGTGACACGTCTAGCACTGAGATGCAGTGAATTAGACCGCTGCGCCACTCAGGATCCCCAACATCTGTGTCAAACTGTATGTGAGAGAGTGTCACACCCATCTTGTGCTTGTCTCCACAACCCTTCAGGTGTCACTCATTTTCCCCATTATCCCCTGTGTATTTATACCTGTGTTCTCTGTTTGTCTGTTGCCAGTTCATCTTGTCTCGTCAAGCCTACCATTGTGTTTTTTCCCGTACTCCTGTTCTCTCCAGTCCCTGTTTTCTAGTTTTTTGAGCATTCTGCCTGCCCTGACCCTGAGCCAGCCTGCCGTTTTGTACCTTTCTGACTCTTCCCTGGATTACTGACCTCTGCCTGTCCTTGACCTGTCGTCGTTTGCCTGCTGTTCTGTTTTGTCAATAAACATCTGTGATTCGAACTG
This sequence comes from Salmo trutta, assembly GCF_901001165.1. Lineage (NCBI taxonomy): Eukaryota > Metazoa > Chordata > Actinopteri > Salmoniformes > Salmonidae > Salmo > Salmo trutta. Next base: position 1,045,873 of record NW_021823216.1, read on the forward strand.
TCTGCATCTGGGTCTTATCCTGAATCGTGATAGAGAGGCTCTGCAGCATGTGGAGTCCCTGATGTTCTCCCTGGCTGTGTCACACGGGGCTGTATTATTTATCCGTTTTAATTGTTCCAAGCTGCTCGCTTTTCATTTGGCCCAGCATCTATTTGGGCAGCTGCATATGCACCAGAGCATGCTAGGTTCACCTACCCTGCTCAAACTTATAGAGGCTGTTTTCTCCCCGTTTAACCCTGTTTCACCCAGTTTCTCCCCCACAGAGAGTGGGGGAGGAGAGGAAGGGGAGAGAGAGGAGAGCGGAGGAGATGGAGATGGAGGGGGGAGAGTTGGAGGAGGGAGAAGAGGAGGGGGAAAGAGAGGAGAGAGAGGAGAGGGGAGTGGGGGGGGGAGGAAGCGGGAGGAGGGAAGAGAGGAGGGGGAAAGAGAGGAGAGAGAGGAGAGGGGAGTGGGGGGGAGCGGGAGGAGGGAAGAGAGGAGAGCGGAGGAGATGGAGATGGAGGGGGGAGAGTTGGAGGAGGGAGAAGAGGAGGGGGAAAGAGAGGAGAGAGAGGAGAGGGGAGTGGGGGGGGGGGAGCGGGAGGAGGGAAGAGAGGAGGGGGAAAGAGAGGAGAGAGAGGAGAGGGGAGTGGGGGGGAGTGGGAGGAGGGAAGAGAGGAGAGGCAGAAAGAGAGAGAAAGATTAGCAGAGACAGCATGGTGTTAGTGAACGAAGGAGTCAACAACTCTGCTGAGCGTACAACCAGAGAAAATGAACTGTTGGAAGGCATTTCAGGCCATTCTACATTAACAGAGGTTATAATTAGTGTCTACGCAGCTGCAGTGTATTATGCATACTGTATAGAGGCCAAAGCCAAGACAGCCTCTGAGGCCTCTTCAAGAGATCTCTTCTTAAACTAACTATAGGTATTGTTGTGCGTTCTCCAATAGCCAAAGGAAGCATCCAATATCTCCATCCCAAAGAGAACCCTGTTACCTTTACAGTGGACTTCTTTTCACCAGGGCCCATAGGATTATGGTCAAAAGTAGTGCACTATACAGGGAATAGGGTGCCATGTGGGACACTGTCTATATGTGTACAGCGGCCTTTTCAAGAGATCTCATCCTGAATGAGCTTATGGTCGTATTGTGTGTTCTCCAACAGCCAGATAGAGACAGAAGACACATCCAATAACCTGCACACAACATACAACCTCTGGTAAAGTCTCCCTCTCTTCCACTACACACAACCTCTGGTTAAAGTCTCTCTCTCTTCCACTACACACAACCTCTGGTTAAAGTCTCTCTCTCTTCCACTACACACAACCTCTGGTTAAAGTCTCTCTCTCTTCCACTACACACAACCTCTGGTTAAAGTCTCTCTCTCTTCCACTACACACAACCTCTGGTTAAAGTCTCTCTCTCTTCCACTACACACAACCTCTGGTTAAAGTCTCTCTCTCTTCCACTACACACAACCTCTGGTTAAAGTCTCCCTCTCTTCCACTACACACAACCTCTGGTTAAAGTCTCTCTCTCTTCCACAACACACAACCTCTGGTTAAAGTCTCCCTCTCTTCCACAACACACAACCTCTGGTTAAAGTCTCCCTCTCTTCCACTACACACAACCTCTGGTTAAAGTCTCTCTCTCTTCCACTACACACAACCTCTGGTTAAAGTCTCTCTCTCTTCCACTACACACAACCTCTGGTTAAAGTCTCTCTCTCTTCCACAACACACAACCTCTGGTTAAAGTCTCTCTCTCTTCCACTACACACAACCTCTGGTAAAGTCTCTCTCTTCCACTACACACAACCTCTGGTTAAAGTCTCCCTCTCTTCCACAACACACAACCTCTGGTAAAGTCTCTCTCTTCCACTACACACAACCTCTGGTTAAAGTCTCCCTCTCTTCCACTACACACAACCTCTGGTTAAAGTCTCCCTCTCTTCCACTACACACAACCTCTGGTAAAGTCTCTCTCTTCCACTACACACAACCTCTGGTAAAGTCTCTCTCTCTTCCACTACACACAACCTCTGGTTAAAGTCTCCCTCTCTTCCACTACACACAACCTCTGGTAAAGTCTCTCTCTTCCACTACACACAACCTCTGGTTAAAGTCTCCCTCTCTTCCACAACACACAACCTCTGGTTAAAGTCTCCCTCTCTTCCACTACACACAACCTCTGGTAAAGTCTCTCTCTCTTCCACTACACACAACCTCTGGTTAAAGTCTCCCTCTCTTCCACAACACACAACCTCTGGTTAAAGTCTCCCTCTCTTCCACTACACACAACCTCTGGTAAAGTCTCTCTCTTCCACTACACACAACCTCTGGTTTAAAGTCTCCCTCTCTTCCACAACACACAACCTCTGGTTAAAGTCTCTCTCTCTTCCACTACACACAACCTCTGGTTAAAGTCTCTCTCTTCCACTACACACAACCTCTGGTTAAAGTCTCTCTCTTCCACTACACACAACCTCTGGTTAAAGTCTCCCTCTCTTCCACTACACACAACCTCTGGTTAAAGTCTCCCTCTCTTCCACTACACACAACCTCTGGTTAAAGTCTCCCTCTCTTCCACTACACACAACCTCTGGGTAAAGTCTCTCTCTATTTGGAGCTGTGGCTGCAGCCAACAAGGTGTTTCTACAAGGAACCTTAGAGACAAGACAATACACCTCTGGAAGGAACCTTAGAGACAATACAATAAACCTCTAGAAGGAACCACAGTGATAATACATCTCTAGAAGGAACCATAGAGATAATAAACCTCTAGAAGGAACCATAGAGACAATACACCTCTAGAAGGAACCTTAGAGACAATACAATAAACCTCTAGAAGGAACCACAGAGATAATACATCTCTAGAAGGAACCATAGAGACAATACATCTCTAGAAGGAACCATAGAGATAATAAACCTCTAGAACGAACCATAGAGACAATACACCTCTAGAAGGAACCTTAGAGACCATACACCCCTAGAGGGAACCACAGAGATAATACACCTCTAGAAGGAACCATAGAGACAATACACCTCTAGAAGGAACCATAGAGACAATACACCTCTAGAAGGAACCATAGAGACAATACACCTCTAGAAGGAACCATAGAGACAATACACCTCTAGAAGGAACCATAGAGACAATACACCTCTAGAAGGAACCATAGAGACAATAAACCTCTAGAAGGAACCATAGAGATAATAAACCTCTAGAAGGAACCATAGAGACAATACACCTCTAGAAGGAACCATAGAGACAATAAACCTCTAGAAGGAACCATAGAGATAATAAACCTCTAGAAGGAACCATAGAGACAATACACCTCTAGAAGGAACCATAGAGACAATACACCTCTAGAAGGAACCATATAGACAAGACAATAAACCAGATGAGACCTAAGGTTAGACTCATAATGGGGATTGCACCAACATGGTTTTATCTTAGATTAGAGCTGGTCTAGATTTTGTAGATCTATTTTTAGATGTAACAACCCCCCCAACCTCTATAACAACCACCCCACCTTCCATCACAACCACCCCACCTTCCATAACAACAACCCAACTTCCATAACAACCACCCCACCCTCCATAACAACCACCCCACCCTCCATAACAACAACCCACCTTCCATAACAACCACCCCACCCTCCATAACAACCACCCCACCCTCCATAACAACAACCCACCTTCCATAACAACCACCCCACCCTCCATAACAACCACCCCACCTTCTATAACAACCCCCCCACCCTCAATAACAACCACCCCACCCTCCATAACAACAACCCACCTTCCATAACAACCACCCCACCCTCCATAACAACCACCCCACCCTCCATAACAACAACCCACCTTCCATAACAACCACCCCACCCTCCATAACAACCCCCCCCACCTTCCATAACAACCACCCCACCCTCCATAACAACCACCCTACCCTCCATAACAACCACCCACCTTCCATAACAACCACCCCACCCTCTATAACAACCACCCCACCCTCCATAACAACCATCCCACCCTCTATAACAAGCACCCCATCCTCCATAACAACCACCCCACCGTCCATAACAACCACCCCACCCTCAATAACAATAGCACCAACAGCCATTTACTTCCTGTGCCAGACATTAGACGTTAATATGTGAACCATTCAGATGTGTTGTAGCCAATCTCAAATTAATATCAAATCAAATGATTTTGGTCACACACACATGGTTAGCAAATGTTATTGGTCACATACACATGGTTAGCAAATGTTATTGGTCACATACACATGGTTAGCAAATGTTATTGGTCACATACACATGGTTAGCAGATGTTATTGGTCACATACACATGGTTAGCAGATGTTATTGGTCACATACACATGGTTAGCAAATGTTATTGGTCACATACACATGGTTAGCAGATGTTATTGAGAGTGTAGCTAAATGTTTATGCTTTTAGATCCAGCAGTATCTAACAGATAATATCTAACAATCCCACAACAAAACCTAATATCTAACAATCCCACAACAAAACCTAATACACACAATCTAGTAAAGGAACAGGATGATAATATATCAGTATAAAATATATGGATGAGCAGTGACAGAGTGGCTAAGATGCAATAGAGAGTATAGAATAGATAGTGAAGGATACAGTATACAGTATACAGTATATACATATGAGATGAGTAATGCGAGATATGTAAACATTATTAAAGTGACTAGTGTTCCATTTATTAAAGTGGCCAATGATTTCAAGTCTGTAGGTAGGCAGCAGCCTCTCTGTGTTAGTGGTGGCTGTTTAACAATCTGATGGCCTTGAGATAGAAGCTGTTTTTCAATCT
>NW_021823216.1:1055695-1079145 GCF_901001165.1 Salmo trutta
TCAGGTGAAAACGACTTGGCAGGCAGAAAACACGATCTCTCTTCCTCTGGAGGAGCTGAGCCGATCTCAGGTGAAAATGACTTGGCAGGCAGAAAACACGACCTCTCTTCCTCTGGAGGAGCTGAGCCGATCTCAGGTGAAAACGACTTGGCAGGCAGAAAACACGATCTCTCTTCCTCTGGAGGAGCTGAGCAGATCTCAGGTGAAAACGACTTGGCAGGCAGAAAACACGATCTCTCTTCCTCTGGAGGAGCTGAGCCGATCTCAGGTGAAAACGACTTGGCAGGCAGAAAACACGATCTCTCTTCCTCTGGAGGAGCTGAGCCGATCTCAGGTGAAAACGACTTGGCAGGCAGAAAACACGATCTCTCTTCCTCTGGAGGAGCTGAGCCGATCTCAGGTGAAAACGACTTGGCAGGCAGAAAACACGATCTCTCTTCCTCTGGAGGAGCTGAGCCGATCTCAGGTGAAAACGACTTGGCAGGCAGAAAACACGATCTCTCTTCCTCTGGAGGAGCTGAGCCGATCTCAGGTGAAAACGACTTGGCAGGCAGAAAACACGATCTCTCTTCCTCTGGAGGAGCTGAGCAGATCTCAGGTGAAAACGACTTGGCAGGCAGAAAACACGATCTCTCTTCCTCTGGAGGAGCTGAGCCGATCTCAGGTGAAAACGACTTGGCAGGCAGAAAACACGAGGAGGCCATTATGCCAATTTAGAGAGAGTCAGGGGAGGCTTTCTTTGAAACACCACTTTTAAATCGCAGTCAGAACTGTGTACTCTCAATCTCTATCTCTACAGCTACGTCTCCCTCATACGCCAGGGCCTCAAAGCATGATGGGAACAGCACAGGCAGACCTCAAAGCATTGGCATCCCCCATCACTATCACACACTATGTCACACACAACACAACGCTCACACAACACACACACACAACAAACACACACTCACACAACACACACATACTCACACAACACACAACAAACACACACTCACAACAAACACACACTCACACAACACACACTCACACAACACACACACACACAACAAACACACACTCACACAACACACACATACTCACACAACACACAACAAACACACACTCACAACAAACACACACTCACACAACACACACATACACTCACACAACACACAACAAACACACACTCACAACAAACGCACAGTATATGAATGTAGTAGGCCTATTTATAGACCACCATCCTGAGTAGTTTCCTGTTCCTTTATTTATTCATGTTGGGGGTTTTTCAGGTCCAGTCTCCCTTTTCTTTTGCGTTCTCCTGACATTGAAGTGAAGTAAGGTCTCTTTCTGTTTCTTTCTTCCGTAACGCTTTGGAGACTTGCTTTGGGGAACCGTCAGTCACGTATTCCACTGAACGAATCACCCATGCAGACATCCCTCCGCCCTTCCTCTCAGTCCGTTCAGTCAGGAGGACATGAAGAGTACGGCCCAACATTCTATCCCTCCGCCCTTCCTCTCAGTCCGTTCAGTCAGGAGGACATGAAGAGTACGGCCCAACATTCTATCCCTCCATCCTTCCTCTCAGTCCGTTCAGTCAGGAGGACATGAAGAGTACGGCTCAACATTCTATCCATCCGTCCTTCCTCTCAGTCCGTTCAGTCAGGAGGACATGAAGAGTACGGCTCAACATTCTATCCCTCCGTCCTTCCTCTCAGTCCGTTCAGTCAGGAGGACATGAAGAGTACGGCCCAACATTCTATCCTCCGTCCTCCTCTCAGTCCGTTCAGTCAGGAGGACATGAAGAGTACGGCCCAACATTCTATCCCTCCATCCTTCCTCTCAGTCCGTTCAAGTCAGGAGGACATGAAGAGTACGGCCCAACATTCTATCCCTCCGCCCTTCCTCTCAGTCCGTTCAGTCAGGAGGACATGAAGAGTACGGCCCAACATTCTATCCCTCCGCCCTTCCTCTCAGTCCGTTCAGTCAGGAGGACATGAAGAGTACGGCTCAACATTCTATCCCTCCGTCCTTCTCTCAGTCCGTTCAGTCAGGAGGACATGAAGAGTACGGCTCCAACATTCTATCCCTCCGTCCTTCCTCTCAGTCCGTTCAGTCAGGAGGACATGAAGAGTACGGCCAACATTCTATCCCTCCATCCTTCCTCTCAGTCCGTTCAGTCAGGAGGACATGAAGAGTACGGCCCAACATTCTATCCCTCCGTCCTTCCTCTCAGTCCGTTCAGTCAGGAGGACATGAAGAGTACGGCCCAACATTCTATCCCTCCGCCCTTCCTCTCAGTCCGTTCAGTCAGGAGGACATGAAGAGTACGGCCCAACATTCTATCCCTCCATCCTTCCTCTCAGTCCGTTCAGTCAGGAGGACATGAAGAGTACGGCCCAACATTCTATCCCTCCGCCCTTCCTCTCAGTCCGTTCAGTCAGGAGGACATGAAGAGTACGGCCCAACATTCTATCCCTCCGTCCTTCCTCTCAGTCCGTTCAGTCAGGAGGACATGAAGAGTACGGCCCAACATTCTATCCCTCCATCCTTCCTCTCAGTCCGTTCAGTCAGGAGGACATGAAGAGTACGGCTCAACATTCTATCCCTCCGTCCTTCCTCTCAGTCCGTTCAGTCAGGAGGACATGAAGAGTACGGCCCAACATTCTATCCCTCCGTCCTTCCTCTCAGTCCGTTCAGTCAGGAGGACATGAAGAGTACGGCTCAACATTCTATCCCTCCGTCCTTCCTCTCAGTCCGTTCAGTCAGGAGGACATGAAGAGTACGGCCCAACATTCTATCCCTCCGTCCTTCCTCTCAGTCCGTTCAGTCAGGAGGACATGAAGAGTACGGCCCAACATTCTATCCCTCCGTCCTTCCTCTCAGTCCGTTCAGTCAGGAGGACATGAAGAGTACGGCCCAACATTCTATCCCTCCGTCCTTCCTCTCAGTCCGTTCAGTCAGGAGGACATGAAGAGTACGGCCCAACATTCTATCCCTCCGTCCTTCCTCTCAGTCCGTTCAGTCAGGAGGACATGAAGAGTACGGCTCAACATTCTATCCCTCCATCCTTCCTCTCAGTCCGTTCAGTCAGGAGGACATGAAGAGTACGGCCCAACATTCTATCCCTCCGTCCTTCCTCTCAGTCCGTTCAGTCAGGAGGACATGAAGAGTACGGCTCAACATTCTATCCCTCCGTCCTTCCTCTCAGTCCGTTCAGTCAGGAGGACATGAAGAGTACGGCTCAACATTCTATCCCTCCGCCCTTCCTCTCAGTCCGTTCAGTCAGGAGGACATGAAGAGTACGGCTCAACATTCTATCCCTCCGTCCTTCCTCTCAGTCCGTTCAGTCAGGAGGACATGAAGAGTACGGCCCAACATTCTATCCCTCCATCCTTCCTCTCAGTCCGTTCAGTCAGGAGGACATGAAGAGTACGGCTCAACATTCTATCCATCCGTCCTTCCTCTCAGTCCGTTCAGTCAGGAGGACATGAAGAGTACGGCTCAACATTCTATCCCTCCATCCTTCCTCTCAGTCCGTTCAGTCAGGAGGACATGAAGAGTACGGCCCAACATTCTATCCCTCCGTCCTTCCTCTCAGTCCGTTCAGTCAGGAGGACATGAAACATTCTATCCCTCCGTCCTTCCTCTCAGTCCGTTCAGTCAGGAGGACATGAAGAGTACGGCCCAACATTCTATCCCTCCGTCCTTCCTCTCAGTCCGTTCAGTCAGGAGGACATGAAGAGTACGGCTCAACATTCTATCCCTCCGTCCTTCCTCTCAGTCCGTTCAGTCAGGAGGACATGAAGAGTACGGCCCAACATTCTATCCCTCCGTCCTTCCTCTCAGTCCGTTCAGTCAGGAGGACATGAAGAGTACGGCCCAACATTCTATCCCTCCATCCTTCCTCTCAGTCCGTTCAGTCAGGAGGACATGAAGAGTACGGCTCAACATTCTATCCATCCGTCCTTCCTCTCAGTCCGTTCAGTCAGGAGGACATGAAGAGTACGGCCCAACATTCTATCCCTCCGTCCTTCCTCTCAGTCCGTTCAGTCAGGAGGACATGAAGAGTACGGCTCAACATTCTATCCCTCCGTATCAGTCCGTTCAGTCAGGAGGACATGAAGAGTACGGCCCAACATTCTATCCCTCCGTCCTTCCTCTCAGTCCGTTCAGTCAGGAGGACATGAAGAGTACGGCCCAACATTCTATCCCTCCGCCCTTCCTCTCAGTCCGTTCAGTCAGGAGGACATGAAGAGTACGGCTCAACATTCTATCCCTCCGTCCTTCCTCTCAGTCCGTTCAGTCAGGAGGACATGAAGAGTACGGCCCAACATTCTATCCCTCCCTCCTCCTCTCAGTCCGTTCAGTCAGGAGGACATGAAGAGTACGGCTCAACATTCTATCCCTCCGTCCTTCCTCTCAGTCCGTTCAGTCAGGAGGACTGAAGAGTACGGCCAACATTCTATCCCTCCGCCCTCCTCTCAGTCCGTTCAGTCAGGAGGACATGAAGAGTACGGCTCAACATTCTATCCCTCCGTCCTTCCTCTCAGTCCGTTCAGTCAGGAGGACATGAAGAGTACGGCCCCAACATTCTATCCCTCCGCCCTTCCTCTCAGTCCGTTCAGTCAGGAGGACATGAAGAGTAACGGCCTCACATTCTATCCCTCCGCCCTTCTCTCAGTCCGCAGTCAGGAGGCTGAGGCCAACATTCTATCCTCCGTCCTTCCTCTCAGTCCGGTTCAGTCAGGAGGACATGAAGAGTACGGCCCAACATTCTATCCCTCCGTCCTTCCTCTCAGTCCGTTCAGTCAGGAGGACATGAAGAGTACGGCCCAACATTCTATCCCTCCATCCTTCCCTCTCAGTCCGTTCAGTCAGGAGGACATGAAGAGTACGGCTCAACATTCTATCCCTCCATCCTTCCTCTCAGTCCGTTCAGTCAGGAGGACATGAAGAGTACGGCTCAACATTCTATCCCTCCATCCTTCCTCTCAGTCCGTTCAGTCAGGAGGACATGAAGAGTACGGCCCAACATTCTATCCCTCCATCCTTCCTCTCAGTCCGTTCAGTCAGGAGGACATGAAGAGTACGGCTCCAACATTCTATCCCTCCTCCTTCCTCTCAGTCCGTTCCAGTCAGGAGGACATGAAGAGTACGGCCCAACATTCTATCCCTCCGCCCTTCCTCTCAGTCCGTTCAGTCAGGAGGACATGAAGAGTACGGCCCAACATTCTATCCTCCGTCCTTCCTCTCAGTCCGTTCAGTCAGGAGGACATGAAGAGTACGGCTCAACATTCTATCCCTCCGCCCTTCCTCTCAGTCCGTTCAGTCAGGAGGACATGAAGAGTACGGCCCAACATTCTATCCCTCCTCCTTCCTCTCAGTCCGTTCAGTCAGGAGGACATGAAGAGTACGGCTCAACATTCTATCCATCCGTCCTTCCTCTCAGTCCGTTCAGTCAGGAGGACATGAAGAGTACGGCTCAACATTCTATCCCTCCGCCCTTCCTCTCAGTCCGTTCAGTCAGGAGGACATGAAGAGTACGGCTCAACATTCTATCCCTCCGTCCTTCCTCTCAGTCCGTTCAGTCAGGAGGACATGAAGAGTACGGCCCAACATTCTATCCCTCCAGCCTTCCTCTCAGTCCGTTCAGTCAGGAGGACATGAAGAGTACGGCTCAACATTCTATCCCTCCATCCTTCCTCTCAGTCCGTTCAGTCAGGAGGACATGAAGAGTACGGCCCAACATTCTATCCCTCCATCCTTCCTCTCAGTCCGTTCAGTCAGGAGGACATGAAGAGTACGGCTCAACATTCTATCCCTCCGCCCTTCCTCTCAGTCCGTTCAGTCAGGAGGACATGAAGAGTACGGCTCAACATTCTATCCCTCCGTCCTTCCTCTCAGTCCGTTCAGTCAGGAGGACATGAAGAGTACGGCTCAAACATTCTATCCCTCCGCCCTTCCTCTCAGTCCGTTCAGTCAGGAGGACATGAAGAGTACGGCCCAACATTCTATCCCTCCGTCCTTCCTCTCAGTCCGTTCAGTCAGGAGGACATGAAGAGTACGGCCCAACATTCTATCCCTCCATCCTTCCTCTCAGTCCGTTCAGTCAGGAGGACATGAAGAGTACGGCCCAACATTCTATCCCTCCGCCCTTCCTCTCAGTCCGTTCAGTCAGGAGGACATGAAGAGTACGGCCCAACATTCTATCCCTCCGCCCTTCCTCTCAGTCCGTTCAGTCAGGAGGACATGAAGAGTACGGCCCAACATTCTATCCCTCCGCCCTTCCTCTCAGTCCGTTCAGTCAGGAGGACATGAAGAGTACGGCCCAACATTCTATCCCTCCGTCCTTCCTCTCAGTCCGTTCAGTCAGGAGGACAATGAAGAGTACGGCCCAACATTCTATCCCTCCATCCTTCCTCTCAGTCCGTTCAGTCAGGAGGACATGAAGAGTACGGCCCAACATTCTATCCCTCCGTCCTTCCTCTCAGTCCGTTCAGTCAGGAGGACATGAAGAGTACGGCCCAACATTCTATCCCTCCGTCCTTCCTCTCAGTCCGTTCAGTCAGGAGGACATGAAGAGTACGGCCCAACATTCTATCCCTCCGTCCTTCCTCTCAGTCCGTTCAGTCAGGAGGACATGAAGAGTACGGCCCCAACATTCTATCCCTCCATCCTTCCTCTCAGTCCGTTCAGTCAGGAGGACATGAAGAGTACGGCCCAACATTCTATCCCTCCGTCCTTCCTCTCAGTCCGTTCAGTCAGGAGGACATGAAGAGTACGGCCCAACATTCTATCCCTCCATCCTTCCTCTCAGTCCGTTCAGTCAGGAGGACATGAAGAGTACGGCTCAACATTCTATCCCTCCGTCCTTCCTCTCAGTCCGTTCAGTCAGGAGGACATGAAGAGTACGGCCCAACATTCTATCCCTCCGTCCTTCCTCTCAGTCCGTTCAGTCAGGAGGACATGAAGAGTACGGCCCAACATTCTATCCCTCCATCCTTCCTCTCAGTCCGTTCAGTCAGGAGGATATGAAGAGTACGGCCCAACATTCTATCCCTCCATCCTTCCTCTCAGTCCGTTCAGTCAGGAGGACATGAAGAGTACGGCTCAACATTCTATCCCTCCGTCCTTCCTCTCAGTCCGTTCAGTCAGGAGGACATGAAGAGTACGGCTCAACATTCTATCCCTCCGTCCTTCCTCTCAGTCCGTTCAGTCAGGAGGACATGAAGAGTACGGCCCCAACATTCTATCCCTCCGTCCTTCCTCTCAGTCCGTTCAGTTCAGGAGGACATGAAGAGTACGGCTCAACATTCTATCCCTCCGTCCTTCCTCTCAGTCCGTTCAGTCAGGAGGACATGAAGAGTACGGCTCAACATTCTATCCCTCCGCCCTTCCTCTCAGTCCGTTCAGTCAGGAGGACATGAAGAGTACGGCTCAAACATTCTATCCCTCCGTCCTTCCTCTCAGTCCGTTCAGTCAGGAGGACATGAAGAGTACGGCCCAACATTCTATCCCTCCATCCTTCCTCTCAGTCCGTTCAGTCAGGAGGACATGAAGAGTACGGCTCAACATTCTATCCATCCGTCCTTCCTCTCAGTCCGTTCAGTCAGGAGGACATGAAGAGTACGGCTCAACATTCTATCCCTCCGTCCTTCCTCTCAGTCCGTTCAGTCAGGAGGACATGAAGAGTACGGCCCAACATTCTATCCCTCCGTCCTTCCTCTCAGTCCGTTCAGTCAGGAGGACATGAAGAGTACGGCTCAACATTCTATCCCTCCGCCCTTCCTCTCAGTCCGTTCAGTCAGGAGGACATGAAGAGTACGGCCCAACATTCTATCCCTCCATCCTTCCTCTCAGTCCGTTCAGTCAGGAGGACATGAAGAGTACGGCCCAACATTCTATCCCTCCGTCCTTCCTCTCAGTCCGTTCAGTCAGGAGGACATGAAGAGTACGGCCCAACATTCTATCCCTCCGTCCTTCCTCTCAGTCCGTTCAGTCAGGAGGACATGAAGAGTACGGCTCAACATTCTATCCCTCCGTCCTTCCTCTCAGTCCGTTCAGTCAGGAGGACATGAAGAGTACGGCTCAACATTCTATCCCTCGTCCTTCCTCTCAGTCCGTTCAGTCGGAGGACATGAAGAGGTACGGCTCAAACATTCTCCGACTGAAGAACTTATGAACGTGTTTTATTTATTGAGAAAAGCATGAAAGGCCACGACAAGAACACTGGCTGCGTTCCAAATGACACCCTATTCCCTAATACAGTGCACTACGTTAGCCTAGAGACCTATGGGCCCTGGTCAAAAGTAGTGAACTACTTAGGGATTAGGAAGCCATTTAGGACGTAGGCACCGTGTATGTTCCCTGACTGAGAGGTTGTTGAATTATTAGTTGGTGTTACTATAAAATAAATGTCAGGAGACATGGAGCTGATGGAGTTACAAAATACACATTGGCTGTATCCCAAATAGTGTCTGTATCCCAAATAGTGTCTGTATCCCAAATAGTGTCTGTATCCCAAATAGTGTCTGTATCCCAAATAGTGTCTGTATCCCAAATAGTGTCTGTATCCCAAATAGTGTCTGTATCCCAAATAGTGTCTGTATCCCAAATAGTGTCTGTATCCCAAATAGTGTCTGTATCCCAAATAGTGGCTGTATCCCAAATAGTGTCTGTATCCCAAATAGTGTCTGTATCCCAAATAGTGTCTGTATCCCAAATAGTGTCTGTATCCCAAATAGTGTCTGTATCCCAAATAGTGTCTGTATCCCAAATAGTGTCTGTATCCCAAATAGTGTCTGTATCCCAAAATAGTGTCTGTATCCCAAGTAGTGGCTGTATCCCAAATAGGGTCTGTATCCCAAATAGTGTCTGTATCCCAAATAGTGTCTGTATCCCAAATAGTGTCTGTATCCCAAATAGTGTCTGTATCCCAAGTAGTGGCTGTATCCCAAAATAGTGTCTGTATCCCAAGTAGTGGCTGTATCCCAAATAGTGTCTGTATCCCAAATAGTGTCTGTATCCCAAATAGTGTCTGTATCCCAAGTAGTGGCTGTGTCCCAAATAGTGTCTGTATCCCAAATAGTGTCTGTATCCCAAATAGTGTCTGTGTCCCAAATAGTGTCTGTATCCCAAGTAGTGTCTGTATCCCAAATAGTGTCTGTATCCCAAGTAGTGGCTGTATCCCAAATAGTGTCTGTATCCCAAATAGTGTCTGTATCCCAAATAGTGTCTGTATCCCAAATAGTGCCTGTATCCCAAATAGTGTCTGTATCCCAAATAGTGTCTGTATCCCAAATAGTGTCTGTATCCCAAATAGCACTCTATTACCTATACAGTGCACTACTTTTGACCAGGACCCAAAGGGTAAGTAGGTTACATAAATAAAGGTTAAATAAATAAATCTGATAGCACTGAGTTAGCGGTAGGATCACACTTGAACATATGCTTCATGATATCTGAGTATGTTTTTTTGTTGGAAATCTGAGACAGTGTTTGTCTCTATAGCTGTTTGGAGACAAAGGACTGAATGTCACAGAGAACCAAATGGATCAATGTTACAGCATACAAAAACACAAGAGAGAAATGAAAAATGAAATGAGCCCCCCCCTCCCCAAACAACTCCCTCTTCCCTGTGTTCTGACATAAAACTAACGTCCCAGTATGTGTTGTTTTTCCTCAATATTCCACAATCATTTAGGAAATTCCACACAAAAATCGCTCTGTATAAACAGTGTGAGTCACAGAGGCTGCAGGGTTATCAAGGTAACCTTCCTAATGAAACGTGAAGTACTTTTACTCAGTGTCAAATTGTGTTTGGGAGGGCTCATATCCGACTCACATTTAGCGTTTTAATACACGAAGCTGCCAGGCTGGCAGAAAACAAATTAAATGTGAAAGGTGTTTGATTGCCAGAGTCCCTAAAGGCCTCATAACACAGTACTACCACAAGCAACAAATAACAATAAAATGGCCGACTTCAACGCCTATAGAAGTTACTGCAGAGAGTGAAAATCTAACTAAGGGTATAACAGCAGTAAGGCAAGTCATTGTGCCATTAGAGGTTGATAATTATACTAAACAGGTGGAGAATAGCGCTAGCTTTATTAGCGTCATTATAATTAACAGGTGGAGAATAGTGCTAACTTTATTAGCATAATTCTACTAAACAGGTGGCGAATAGCGCTAGCTTTATTAGCATCATTATAATAACAGGTGGAGAGTAGTGCTAACTTTATTAGCATCATTATGCTAAACAGGGAGCTATAGTGTATGCTGTACAGGTGATAAAACAGGTCAGAAACACATTGGTCAAGCCAGCTAGGTTCTAAAAGCTCTCTGGCTGACTGCATCCCCATCTGTACGCATTTACGCCCTGGAATAATGTGAGTTCTGTACTGCGTTTTAGTAGAGGTTGTCTACATTTAGGTTCCACATGACTGTTTCAGCGAGGCTGGTTAATTGGTCACTCTCCCCTCCTTGCAATGCATCTCTTGAAGTATCTGGAAATGATCCACCTCATACAGTGGGGTCTGAAATGATTGATACCCTTGATAAAGATGAGCAATAATAACTGTATAAAATACATCATTAAAATACTGAACTATGTTGTATACTAAATATTGTGGGGAAATTATATCATTTTGTACTAATACAATTGCTCAGAAAAATTGATTTTGTTTAACAAGTAATAATGTTTTTTTCTCAAAAAGGTAGGGGTTAAAATTATTGGCACATCTAAAGATTCTTATAAATAAAGTAGTAAAAAAGGCTTAGTATTTAGTCTCATACTCCTAGCACTCAATGACTACACCAAGCTTTTGACTCGTTGGATACATTTGCAATTCGTTTTGTGTCTGGGGCAGTGTGTCTGGGGCAGTGTGTCTGGGGCAGTGTGACTGGGGCAGTGTGACTGGGGCAGTGTGTCTGGGGCAGTGTGTCTGGGGCAGTGTGTCTGGGGCAGTGTGACTGGGGCAGTGTGACTGGGGCAGTGTGTCTGGGGCAGTGTGTCTGGGGCAGTGTGACTGGGGCAGTGTGTCTGGGGCAGTGTGTCTGGGGCAGTGTGACTGGGGCAGTGTGACTGGGGCAGTGTGTCTGGGGCAGTGTGACTGGGGCAGTGTGTCTGGGGCAGTGTGACAGGGGCGATGTGTCTGGGGCAGTGTGACAGGGCAGTGTGTCTGGGGCAGTGTGACAGGGGTTAGTGTGTCTGGGGCAGTGTGACAGGGGCCGTGTGACTGGGGCAGTGTAACAGGGGTTAGTGTGTCTGGGGCAGTGTGACTGGGGCAGTGTGACTGGGGCAGTGTAACAGGGGTTAGTGTGACTGGGGCAGTGTGACAGGGGCAGTGTGTCTGGGGCAGTGTGACTGGGGCAGTGTGACTGGGGCAGTGTGACAGGGGCAGTGTAACAGGGTTAGTGTGACTGGGGCAGTGTGACAGGGGCAGTGTAACAGGGGTTAGTGTGACTGGGGCAGTGTGACAGGGGCAGTGTGTCTGGGGCAGTGTGACTGGGGCAGTGTGACAGGGGCAGTGTAACAGGGGTTAGTGTGACTGGGGCAGTGTGACAGGGGCAGTGTAACAGGGGTTAGTGTGACTGGGGCAGTGTGACAGGGGCAGTGTGTCTGGGGCAGTGTGACTGGGGCAGTGTGACTGGGGCAGTGTAACAGGGGTTAGTGTGTCTGGGGCAGTGTGACAGGGGCAGTGTGACTGGGTTAGTGTGACTGGGGCAGTGTGACTGGGGCAGTGTGTCTGGGGCAGTGTGACTGGGGCAGTGTGACAGGGGCAGTGTGACAGGGGCAGTGTGACTGGGGCAGTGTGACAGTGGCAGTGTAACAGGGGTTAGTGTGACTGGGGCAGTGTAACAGGGGTTAGTGTGACTGGGGCAGTGTAACAGGGGTTAGTGTGACTGGGGCAGTGTGACAGGGGCAGTGTGACTGGGGCAGTGTGACAGGGGCAGTGTAACAGGGGCAGTGTGACTGGGGCAGTGTAACAGGGGTTAGTGTGACTGGGGCAGTGTGTGTGTGCGGGAGGGGGGTAGATATAGATTCCCTGATTCATCACATTACAGTTTATTTGATTTTGTCTATCATTTGAGAAGTCAGCAATGTAGGCTACCTCATGTCCTGGATTTTTAAACTGTCCATCATAACAACAATGTAAGACATATACGGAGAAGCAACATTTGAAAACTTTCAGGTTTTCACTGATTACTTTGATCAGGGCTATCAAGAAGCAGAAGAAGAAGAAGAACAAGAAGAAGAAGAAGAAGAAGAAGAAGAAGAAGGAGAAGAAGAAGAAGAAGAAGGAGGAGAAGAAGCAGAAGAAGAAGAAGAACAAGAAGAAGAAGAAGAAGAAGAAGAAGAAGAAGGAGAAGAAGAAGAAGAAGAAGGAGGAGAAGAAGCAGAAAGAAGAAGAAGAAGAAGAAGGAGAAGAAGAAGAAGAAGGAGGAGAAGCAGAAGAAGAAGGAGAAGAAGAAGAAGAAGAAGAAGGTCTGCTGCAGTATAAACCTTCTCTTGTCCTTTATAGAGCCCCATATCTCTACAGTCAGCAGCACAGCTGCCATCCTCCCCACCTCTCCTCCCCCGCCTCACCCTTCCTCCTCCCCTCCCAGCTGGCACTGTATGGGTTCCTGGACATGGCCCAGCCAGTGGTGTGTGTCCATCCATCCATCCACCCAGCGTCTGGCCACATGTGGTTCACAATCCCCCCCCCCCCCCCCCCACACACACATTAAACCCCCAGAGTCCACCTCCTGTCAGCAATCAATCAACATCCAGGACACATGGAACTGCCGCTGTAATGTTCTGTCCGTCTGTCTGCTTTGGTTATGGATCATGATGAGTTAGTGTTGTTGTCTGTCTGCTTTGGTTATGGATCATGATGAGTGAGTTAGATGAGTGTTGTTGTGTTGTTATTGCTGGAATGGTAAATGAACAGCAACCCAAATGGGAGATCATGTTGTTTGTCTCTTTGTGGGCTGAAACAACTGTCCTGGAATGGGCTCTGGCAGCGAGCACAGCAACACTGACACCAACCCAGGGCTGCGTCCCAAATGGAACCCTATCCACTACATAGGGCACTACTCTGGGCCCTGGACCTCACTACATAGTGCACAACTCTGGGCCCTGGGCCTCACTACATAGTACACTACTCTGGGCCTCACTACATAGGGCCCTACTCTGGGCTCTGGGCCTCACTACATAGGGCACTACTCTGGGTCTCACTACATAGGGCACAACTCTGGGTCTCACTAATAGGGCACTACTCTGGGCCTCACTACATAGGGCACTACTCTGGGCCTCACTACGTAGGACACTACTCTAGAACTCACTACATAGTACACTTCTCTGGGCCTCACTACATAGGACACTTCTCTGGGTCTCACTACACAGTGCACTACTCTGGGCCTCACTACATAGGACACTACTCTGGGCTCTGGGCCTCACTACATAGGGCACTACTCTGGGCCTCACTACATAGTGCACAACTCTGGGTCTCACTACATAGGTCACTACTCTGGGCCCTGGGCCTCACTACACAGTGCACTACTCTGGGCCTCACTACATAGTGCACTACTCTGGGCCTTACTACATAGGGCACTACTCTGGGACTCACTATATGGTGCACTACTCTGGGCCTCACTACATAGGGCACTTCTCTGGGCCTCACTACATAGTGCACTACTCTGGGCCTCACTACATAGGACACTACTCTGGGCTTCACTACATAGTGCACTACTCTGGGCCTCACTACATAGATCACTACTCTGGGCCCTGGGCCGAACTACATAGGGCACTATTCTGGGCCTCACTACACAGTCACTACTCTGGGCCCTAGGCCTCACTACATAGAGCACTACTCTGGGCCTCACTACATAGGGCACTACTCTGGACCTCACTACATAGGGCACTACTCTGGCCCCACTACGTAGGCATTACCCTGGGCCTCATTACATAGGGCACTACTCTGGGCCTCACTACATAGGACACAACTCTGGGCCTCACTACACAGGGCACTACTCTGGGCCTCACTACATAGGGCACTACTCTGGGTCTCACTACATAGGGCACTACTCTGGGCCTCACTACATAGGGAACTACTCTGGGCCCTCACTACATAGAGCACTACTCTGGGCCTTACTACAAAGGTCACTACTCTGGGCCCTGGGCCTCACTACATAGGGCATTACTCTGGGCCTCACTACATAGGGCTCTACTCTGGACCTCACTACATAAGGCACTACTCTGGCCCCACTACGTAGGGCATTACTCTGGGCCTCATTACATAGGGCACTACTCTGGGCCTCACTACATAGGACACTACTCTGGGCCTCACTACCACAGGGCACTACTCTGGGCCTTACTACAAAGGTCACTACTCTGGGCCCTGGGCCTCAATACATAGGGCACTACTCTGGGCCTCACTACACAGTGCACTACTCTGGGGTCTCACTATGCAGTGCACTACTCTGGGACTCACTACATAGTACACAACTCTGGGTCTCACTATGTAGTGCACTACTCTGGGACTCACTACATAGGGCACTTCTCTGGGCCTCACTACATAGTGCACAACTCTGGGCCTCACTACATAGGACACTACTCTGGGCTTCACTACATAGTGCACTACTCTGGGCCTCACTACATAGGTCACTACTCTGGGCCCTGGGCCCGAACTACAATAGGCACTATTCTGGGCCTCACTACATAGAGCACTACTCTGGGCCTCACTACATAGGGCACTACTCTGGGCCTCACTACATAGTGCACTATTCTGGGCCTCACTACACAGTCACTACTCTGGGCCCTAGGCCTTCACTACATAGAGCACTACTCTGGGCCTCACTACATAGAGCACTACTCTGGGCCTCACTACATAGGGCACTACTCTGGGCCTCACTACAGAGTGCACTACTCTGGGCCTCACTACATAGAGCACTACTCTGGGCCTCACTACATAGGGCACCTTACTCTGGTTCTCACTACATAGGGCACTACTCTGGGCTCTGGACCTCACTACATAGGGCACTACTCTGGACCTCACTACATAGGGCACTACTCTGGGCCCCATTACATATGGCTCTACTCTGGTTCTCACTACATAGGGCACTACTCTGGGCCCTGGGCCTCACTACATAGGGCATTACTCTGGGCCTCACTACATAGGGCACTACTCTGGACCTCACTACATAGGGCACTACTCTGGACCTCACTACATAGGGCATTACTCTGGGCCTCATTACATAGGACACTACTCTGGGCTTCACTACATAGTGCACTACTCTGGGCCTCACTACATAGGGTCACTACTCTGGGCCCTGGCCGAACTACATAGGGCACTATTCTGGGCCTCACTACACAGTCACTACTCTGGGCCCTAGGCCTCACTACATAGAGCACTACTCTGGGCCTCACTACATAGGGCATACTCTGGGCCTTACTACAAAGATCACTACTCTGGGCCCTGGGCCTCATTACATAGGGCCACTACTCTTGGGGCTCACAACACAGTGCACTACTCTGGGCTCACTACTAGGCACTACTCGGGACCTCACTAATAGGGCACTACTCTGGCCCACTACATAGGGCATTTACTATGGGCCTCATTACATAGGGCACTACTCTGGGCCTCCACTACATTAGGAAACTACTCTGGGCCTCACTACACAGGGCCTACTCTGGGCCTCACTACATAGGGCACTACCTCTGGGTCTCACTACATAGGGAACTACTCTGGGCCTCACTACATAGGGCACTACTCTGGGCCTTACTACAAAGGTCACTACTCTGGGCCCAGGGCCTCACTAACATAGGGCATTACTCTGGGCCTCACTACATAGGGCTCTACTCTGGACCTCACTACATAAGGCCACTACTCTGGACCTCACTACATAGGCACTACTCTGGCCCCACTACGTAGGGCATTACTCTGGGCCTCATTACATAGGGCACTACTCTGGGCCTCACTACATAGGACACTACTCTGGGCCTCACTACACAGGGCACTACTCTGGGCCTTACTACAAAGGTCACTACTCTGGGCCCTGGGCCTCAATACATAGGGCAACTACTCTGGGCCTCACTACACAGTGCACTACTCTGGGACTCACTACATAGTACCACAACTCTGGGTCTCACTATGTAGTGCACTACTCTGGGACTCACTACATAGGGCACTACTCTGGGCCTCACTACATAGTGCACTACTCTGGGCCTCACTACATAGGACACTACTCTGGGCTTCACTACATAGTGCACTACTCTGGGCCTCACTACATAGGTCACTACTCTGGGCCCTGGGGCCCGAACTACAATAGGCACTATTCTGGGCCTCACTACATAGAGCACTACTCTGGGCCTCACTAACATAGGGCACTACTCTGGGCCTCACTACATAGTGCACTATTCTGGGCCTCACTACACAGTCACTACTCTGGGCCCTAGGCCTTCACTACATAGAGCACTACTCTGGGTCTCACTACATAGAGCACTACTCTGGGCCTCACTACATAGGGCACTACTCTGGGCCTCACTACACAGTGCACTACCTCTGGGCTTCACTACATAGAGCACTACTCTGGGCCTCACTACATAGGGCCTACTCTGGACCTCACTACATAGGGCACTACTCTGGGCCCCATTACATATGGCTCTACTCTGGTTCTCACTACATAGGGCACTACTCTGGGCCCTGGGCCTCACTACATAGGGCATTACTCTGGGCCTCACTACATAGGGCACTACTCTGGACCTCACTACATAGGGCACTACTCTGGACCTCACTACATAGGGCATTACTCTGGGCCTCATTACATAGGGCACTACTCTGGGCCTCACTACATAGGACACTACTCTGGGCCTCACTACACAGGGCACTACTCTGGGCCTCACTACATAGGGCACTACTCTGGGTCTCACTACATAGGACACTACTCTGGGCCCTGGGCCTCACTACATAGGGCATTACTCTGGGCCTCACTACATAGGGCACTACTCTGGGCCTCACTACATAGGGCACTACTCTGGGCCTCACTACATAGGGCACTACTCTGGGCCTTACTACAAAGGTCACTACTCTGGGCCCTGGGCCTCACTACATAGGTCACTTCTCTGGGCCTCACTACACAGTGCACTACTCTGGGACTCACTACATAGTACACAACTCTGGGTCTCACTATGTAGTGCACTACTCTGGGCCTCACTACATAGGGCACTTCTCTGGGCCTCACTACATAGTGCACAACTCTGGGCCTCACTACATAAGACACTACTCTGGGCTTCACTACATAGTGCACTACTCTGGGCCTCACTAGATAGGTCACTACTCTGGGCCCTGGGCCCGAACTACAATAGGCACTATTCTGGGCCTCACTACACAGTCACTACTCTGGGCCCTAGGCCTCACTACATAGAGCACTACTCTGGGCCTCACTACACAGTGCACTATTCTGGGCCTCACTACATAGGGCACTACTCTGGGACTCACTACACAGTGCACTACTCTGGGCCTCACTACATAGGGCGCTACTCTGGTTCTCACTACATAGGGCACTACTCTGGGCCCTGGGCCTCACTACATAGGGCATTACTCTGGGCCTCACTACATAGGGCACTACTCTGGCCCCACTACGTAGAGCATTACTCTGGGCCTCATTACATAGGGCACTGCTCTGGACCTCACTTACATAGAGCCACTATCTGGACCCCACTACGTAGGGCACTACTCTGGACCTCACTACATAGGGCACTACTCTGGACCTCACTACATAGAGCACTACTCTGGGCCCCACTACGTAGGGCACTACTCTGGGCCCTGGGCCTCAGTACATAGGGCACTACTCTGGACCCCACTACATAGAGCACTACTCTGGGCCCCACTACGTAGGGCATTACTCTGGGCCCTGGCCTCCAGTACATAGGGCACTACTCTGGGCTCTGGGCCTTCGTCATATAGAAAACAAGGAGCCATCTGGGACTCTAGCCAGGTCTCAGCTGGACCTTTGCAGCTTGCTGCTGCTCTCTCATTACCCTGTATTACTATTAGGGTTGGAATATTCTGATGTCACAAAGACTTTCCCTGGCAACATCTCATCACTAGGCTGCTGTGGTGTGGTGTAGTGTAGTGTAGTGTAGTGTAGTGTGGTGTGGTGTGGGTGGTGTGGTGTGGTGTGGTGTGGTGTGGTGTGGTGTAGTGTAGTGTAGTGTAGTATGGTGTGGTGTGGTGTGTGGTGTGGGACGGTGTGTGATGGTGTGGTGCGGTGTGGTGTAGTATTGTGGTGTGGTACAGTGTAGTATGGTGTGGTGTTGTGTGGTACAGTGTAGTGCGGTGGTGTGTGGTGTAGTGTGGTGTTGGACGGTGTGTTGTGGTGTAGTGTGGTGTGGTGTGTTGTGGTGTAGTGTGGTGGTGTGGTGTAGTGTGGTGTGGTACAGTGTAGTATGGTGTGGTGTTGTGTGGTGTAGTGTGTTGTGGTGTAGTGGGGTGGGGTGTGGTGTGGGGATGGTGTGGTGTGGTGTAGTATGGGTGTGGTGTTGTGTGTGGTGTAGTGTGGTGTGTTGATGGTGTAGTGGTAGTGTGGTGTGGGATGCGTGTTGGTGGGTGGGATGTGGGACGGGTGTAGTATGGTGGTGGTGGGTGTAGTGTGGTGTGTGTACAGTGTAGTATGGTGTGGTGGGGTGTAGTGTGGGTGTGGTACAGTGTAGTAATGGTGTGGTGTTGTGGTGGTGTAGTGTAGTGTGGTGTGTTGTGGTGTAGTGTGGTGTGGGACGGGTGGTGGTGGGGTGGATGTGGGACGGTGTAGTATGGTGTGGTGGGTGTAGTGTGGTGTTGGTTACAGTGTAGTAGGTGTGGTGTTGTGTGGTGTAGTGTTGTGTGGTGTAGTGTGGTGTGGTGTAATGTGGTGTAGTGTGTGTGTGTGGTGTAGTGTGGTGTGGTGTAGTGTGGTGTAGTGTGTGGTGTAGTGTGGTGTAGTGTGGTGTGTTGTGGTGTAGTGTGGTGTGGGACGGTGTGGTGGGGTGTGGGATGGTGTGGTGGGGTGGGATGTGGGACGGTGTAGTATGGTGTGGTGGGGTGTAGTGTGGTGTGGTACAGTGTAGTATGGTGTGGTGTTGTGTGGTGTAGTGTGGTGTGGGACGGTGTGGTGGGGTAGTTACTGCCAACACCCTTACTCCTCATCAACACTAGGAGAGAGAATCAACGGTCTGATAAAACTCCCAATGTATCGCTTTTTGCTCCGTTCTATTTCACGTTTTATCATTTGCTACATACTTAGTGCCTGAGTGTCATGCAGACCAGCTTTCATATCAGAAGCATGCGTCAGCGAGCCGGGCCGAAGGTGGACATATGGGGTATTCTATAGCAGGACAATCCCCGGGCCTCCAGAACTAGAGACGAGAAGCATTTGGCCGCTGCCAAATGGCACCCTGTTCCCTTTAGAGTGCACTGATTTTGACTGGTCCTAGTTTCTGTGCTACTGAGGTTATCCCAGGTCAGGCAGTGGAGAAGGAAACGTCCTTTCTGTTTCCTGAAGGAGAATGAGAATCCCAGATCTGTAAGGTCTGGACTGAAACATTTCCATATGTCTAAATCATTCAATGATGCCCTGGAGGAGAAACGGAGAGCTATCTGAACAGTGTGGTTATGCCACAAATAGTACCCTATTCCCTCTATAGTTGCATTACTTTTGACCAGGGCTCCCATTAGGGCTCATAGGGATCTGGTCAAAAGTAGTGCACCTATAAGGAATAGCGTTTCTCTTGTGACACACCCTATACCAATGCAGAACTCAGGGCATCAAGATTTGTCTCGTCAAGATTACATGAGTCTGTAGTTGTACATCTCATCCAGATTACACATGTGAGTCTGTAGTCCTACATCTCATCCAGATTACACATGTGAGTCTGTAGTCCTACGTCTCATCCAGATTACACATGTGAGTCTGTAGTCCTACATCTCATCCAGATTACACATGTGAGTCTGTAGTCCTACATCTCATCCAGATTACACATGTGAGTCTGTAGTCCTACATCTCATCCAGATTACACATATGAGTCTGTAGTCCTACATCTCATCCAGATTACACCTGTGAGTCTGTAGTCCTACATCTCATCCAGATTACACATATGAGTCTGTAGTCCTACATCTCATCCAGATTACACATATGAGTCTGTAGTCCTACATCTCATCCAGATTACACATATGAGTCTGTAGTCCTACATCTCATCCAGATTACACATATGAGTCTGTAGTCCTACGTCTCATCCAGATTACACATGTGAGTCTGTAGTTGTACATCTCATCCAGATTACACCTGTGAGATCTGGGATGTGTAGCCCTGCGGTACGTCTCACTGTGAGACCGTGTGGTTTGTTTGCGTGGGTTTGGAGCTATGGCAACTTTCACCCAGCATGCCCAGCCATTTGTGTCAGCTAAAATAAAGCTGTAGACTAGATTCCTATATATATTTTAAGCCATACTGTGATTCCTTCAGGGGGATGTATTGAGAGTAGCTACTTTTTCATGCCAGAGGCAAATGGTCCAGTGTATAGATGGAGACGGTAACAGAGATCTCTGTCTGGTGACACATGCATGGAGAGAGGAGGAACGGCTGCCCTCTTGTTTCCTGTTGGCTGTTTGAACCTTACATAACATAGTGATCAGAACAAAGTTTATTTAATACAAAAATAACAATCTTTTAAGTGAAGGGTTGTCCTGTCAATATAGCCAAAATACATCACCTGGAGGGAGTGTCATTGTAGCCAAAATACATCACCTGGAGGGAGTGTCATTGTAGCCAAAATACATCACCTGGAGGGAGTGTCATTGTAGCCAAAATACATCACCTGGAGGGAGTGTCATTGTAGCCAAAATACATCACCTGGAGGGAGTGTCATTGTAGCCAAAATACATCACCTGGAGGGTGTCATTGTAGCCAAAATACATCACCTGGAGGGAGTGTCATTGTAGCCAAAATACATCACCTGGAGGGAGTGTCATTGTAGCCAAAATACATCACCTGGAGGGAGTGTCAGTGTAGCCAAAATACATCATCTGGAGGGAGTGTCAATGTAGCCAAAATACATCACCTGGAGGGTGTCATTGTAGCCAAAATACATCACCTGGAGGGAGTGTCATTGTAGCCAAAATACATCACCTGGAGGGAGGGTCATTGTAGCCAAAATACATCACCTGGAGGGTGTCATTGTAGCCAAAATACATCACCTGGAGGGAGTGTCATTGTAGCCAAAATACATCACCTGGAGGGAGTGTCATTGTAGCCAAAATACATCACCTGGAGGGAGTGTCATTGTAGCCAAAATACATCACCTGGAGGGAGTGTCATTGTAGCCAAAATACATCACCTGGAGGGAGTGTCATTGTAGCCAAAATACATCACCTGGAGGGAGTGTCATTGTAGCCAAAATTCATCTGGAGGGAGTGTCAATGTAGCCAAAATACATCACCTGGAGGGAGTGTCATTGTAGCCAAAATACACACCTGGAGGGAGTGTCATTGTAGCCAAAATACATCACCTGGAGGGAGTGTCATTGTAGCCAAAATACATCACATGGAGGGAGTGTCAATGTAGCCAAAATACATCACCTGGAGGGAGTGTCATTGTAGCCAAAATACATCACCTGGAGGGAGTGTCATTGTAGCCAAAATACATCACCTGGAGGGAGTGTCAATGTAGCCAAAATACATCACCTGGAGTGTCAATGTAGCCAAAATACATCACCTGGAGGGAGTGTCATTGTAGCCAAAATACATCACCTGGAGGGAGTGTCATTGTAGCCAAAATACATCACCTGGAGGGAGTGTCAATGTAGCCAAAATACATCACCTGGAGGGAGTGTCATTGTAGCCAAAATACATCACCTGGAGGGAGTGTCATTGTAGCCAAAATACATCACCTGGAGGGAGTGTCAATGTAGCCAAAATACATCACCTGGAGGGAGTGTCAATGTAGCCAAAATACATCACCTGGAGGGAGTGTCATTGTAGCCAAAATACATCACCTGGAGGGAGTGTCATTGTAGCCAAAATACATCACCTGGAGGGAGTGTCAATGTAGCCAAAATACATCACCTGGCGGGAGTGTCATTGTAGCCAAAATACCTCACCTGGAGGGAGTGTCATTGTAGCCAAATACATCACCTGGAGGGAGTGTCATTGTAGCCAAAATACATCACCTGGAGGGAGTGTCATTGTAGCCAAAATACATCACCTGGAGGGAGTGTCATTGTAGCCAAAATACATCACCTGGAGGGAGTGTCATTGTAGCCAAAATACATCACCTGGAGGAGTGTCATTGTAGCCAAAATCATCTGGAGGGAGTGTCAATGTAGCCAAAATACATCACCTGGAGGGAGTGTCAATGTAGCCAAAATACATCACCTGGAGGGAGTGTCAATGTAGCCAAAATACATCACCTGGAGGGAGTGTCATTGTAGCCAAAATACATCACCTGGAGGGAGTGTCATTGTAGCCAAAATACATCACCTGGAGGAGTGTCAATGTAGCCAAAATACATCACCTGGAGGGAGTGTCATTGTAGCCAAAATACATCACCTGGAGGGAGTGTCATTGTAGCCAAAATACATCACCTGGAGGGAGTGTCATTGTAGCCAAAATACATCACCTGGAGGAGTGTCATTGTAGCCAAATACATCACCTGGAGGGAGTGTCATTGTAGCCCAAAATTCATCTGGAGGGAGTGTCAATGTAGCCAAAATACATCACCTGGAGGGAGTGTCATTGTAGCCAAAATACATCACCTGGAGGGAGTGTCATTGTAGCCAAAATACATCACCTGGAGGGAGTGTCAATGTAGCCAAAATACATCCCTGGAGGGAGTGTCATTGTAGCCAAAATACATCACCTGGAGGGAGTGTCATTGTAGCCAAAATACATCACCTGGAGGGAGTGTCATTGTAGCAAAATACATCACCTGGAGGGAGTGTCAATGTAGCAAAATACATCACCTGAGGGAGTGTCAATGTAGCCAAAATACATCACCTGGAGGGAGTGTCATTGTAGCCAAAATACATCACCTGGAGGGAGTGTCATTGTAGCAGTAAGGGATGGATCGATCTTTACAAATGGTTACCTGGAGAAAACAAGGGGAGGGTCATGCTTTTTACATTTCAGTCAAGGGGAGGGTTTAGTATTTTGTTTTAAATCTAGTCAAGGGAGGTCATGTCATTTAATTGATGAAATGTCTATATCCGTGTTTTAGAACTAGTTGCTTATCGGACTGAATGTCAATGTGTGCCAAACGGCCCCTCATCTCTGAGTCTCCGTGGGCTGTAATATCAAGTGTGATTATAGGCTAGTTTAGTGTGGTCTCAATCACATGATCCATAGCCTATAGCCTAGTGCATGCTGGGAAAAAGCACAGAGCATAGTTATATTAATAAGATAGCTGCTGGGATGGGTGTAAATACACCTAGGGTGCATTATGCTGCAATGGATATT
>NW_021823216.1:1079245-1164245 GCF_901001165.1 Salmo trutta
CTCCGCCCTTCCTCTCAGTCCGTTCAGTCAGGAGGACATGAAGAGACGTATCAGGCTCAACATTCTATCCCTCCCGGCCTTCCTTCTCATTCCGTTCAGTCAGAGAGGACATGAAGAGTACGGCCCCAACATTCTATCCCTCCATCCTTCCTCTCAGTCCGTTCAGTCAGGAGGACATGAAGAGTACGGCTCAACTTCCATCCGTCCTTCCTCCAGTCCGTTCAGTCAGGAGGACATGAAGAGTACGGCTCAACATTCTATCCCTCCGTCCCTTCTCTCAGTCCGTTCAGTCAGGAGGACATGAAGAGTACGGCCCAACATTCTATCCCTCCGTCCTTCCTCTCAGTCCGTTCAGTCAGGAGGACATGAAGAGTACGGCTCAACATTCTATCCCTCCGCCTTCCTCTCAGTCCGTTCAGTCAGGAGGACATGAAGAGTACGGCCCAACATTCTATCCCTCCATCCTTCCCTCAGTCCGTTCAGTCAGGAGGACATGAAGAGTACGGCCCAACATTCTATCCCTCCGTCCTTCCTCTCAGTCCGTTCAGTCGGAGGACATGAAGAGTACGGCCCAACATTCTATCCCTCCGTCCTTCCTCTCAGTCCGTTCAGCTCAGGAGGACATGAAGAGTACGGCTCAACATTCTAACATCCTCCGGTCCTTCCTCTCAGTCCGTTCAGTCAGGAGGACATGAAGAGTACGGCTCAACATTCTATCCCTCCGTCCTTCCTCT
Source organism: Salmo trutta (assembly GCF_901001165.1). Classification (NCBI taxonomy): domain Eukaryota; kingdom Metazoa; phylum Chordata; class Actinopteri; order Salmoniformes; family Salmonidae; genus Salmo; species Salmo trutta. Next base: position 1,079,980 of record NW_021823216.1, read on the forward strand.
CAGTCCGTTCAGTCAGGAGGACATGAAGAGTACGGCTCAACATTCTCCGACTGAAGAACTTATGAACGTGTTTTATTTATTGAGAAAAGCATGAAAGGCCACGACAAGAACACTGGCTGCGTTCCAAATGACACCCTATTCCCTAATACAGTGCACTACGTTAGCCTAGAGACCTATGGGCCCTGGTCAAAAGTAGTGAACTACTTAGGGATTAGGAAGCCATTTAGGACGTAGGCACCGTGTATGTTCCCTGACTGAGAGGTTGTTGAATTATTAGTTGGTGTTACTATAAAATAAATGTCAGGAGACATGGAGCTGATGGAGTTACAAAATACACATTGGCTGTATCCCAAATAGTGTCTGTATCCCAAATAGTGTCTGTATCCCAAATAGTGTCTGTATCCCAAATAGTGTCTGTATCCCAAATAGTGTCTGTATCCCAAATAGTGTCTGTATCCCAAATAGTGTCTGTATCCCAAATAGTGTCTGTATCCCAAATAGTGTCTGTATCCCAAATAGTGTCTGTATCCCAAATAGTGGCTGTATCCCAAATAGTGTCTGTATCCCAAATAGTGTCTGTATCCCAAATAGTGGCTGTGTCCCAAATAGTGTCTGTATCCCAAATAGTGTCTGTATCCCAAATAGTGTCTGTATCCCAAATAGTGTCTGTATCCCAAATAGTGTCTGTATCCCAAATAGTGTCTGTATCCCAAGTAGTGGCTGTATCCCAAATAGGGTCTGTATCCCAAATAGTGTCTGTATCCCAAATAGTGTCTGTATCCCAAATAGTGTCTGTATCCCAAATAGTGTCTGTATCCCAAGTAGTGGCTGTATCCCAAATAGTGTCTGTATCCCAAGTAGTGGCTGTATCCCAAATAGTGTCTGTATCCCAAATAGTGTCTGTATCCCAAATAGTGTCTGTATCCCAAGTAGTGGCTGTGTCCCAAATAGTGTCTGTATCCCAATAGTGTCTGTATCCCAAATAGTGTCTGTGTCCCAAATAGTGTCCTGTATCCCAAGTAGTGTCTGTATCCCAATAGTGTCTGTATCCCAAGTAGTGGCTGTATCCCAAATAGTGTCTGTATCCCAAATAGTGTCTGTATCCCAAATAGTGTCTGTATCCCAAATAGTGCCTGTATCCCAAATAGTGTCTGTATCCCAAATAGTGTCTGTATCCCAAATAGTGTCTGTATCCCAAATAGCACTCTATTACCTATACAGTGCACTACTTTTGACCAGGACCCAAAGGGTAAGTAGGTTACATAAATAAAGGTTAAATAAATAAATCTGATAGCACTGAGTTAGCGGTAGGATCACACTTGAACATATGCTTCATGATATCTGAGTATGTTTTTTTGTTGGAAATCTGAGACAGTGTTTGTCTCTATAGCTGTTTGGAGACAAAGGACTGAATGTCACAGAGAACCAAATGGATCAATGTTACAGCAGCATACAAAAACAACAAGAGAGAAATGAAAAATGAAATGAGCCCCCCCCTCCCCAAACACTCCCTCTTCCCTGTGTTCTGACATAAAACTAACGTCCCAGTATGTGTTGTTTTTCCTCAATATTCCACAATCATTTAGGAAATTCCACACAAAAATCGCTCTGTATAAACAGTGTGAGTCACAGAGGCTGCAGGGTTATCAAGGTAACCTTCCTAATGAAACGTGAAGTACTTTTACTCAGTGTCAAATTGTGTTTGGGAGGGCTCATATCCGACTCACATTTAGCGTTTTAATACACGAAGCTGCCAGGCTGGCAGAAAACAAATTAAATGTGAAAGGTGTTTGATTGCCAGAGTCCCTAAAGGCCTCATAACACAGTACTACCACAAGCAACAAATAACAATTAAAATGGCCGACTTCAACGCCTATAGAAGTTACTGCAGAGAGTGAAAATCTAACTAAGGGTATAACAGCAGTAAGGCAAGTCATTGTGCCATTAGAGGTTGATAATTATACTAAACAGGTGGAGAATAGCGCTAGCTTTATTAGCGTCATTATAATTAACAGGTGGAGAATAGTGCTAACTTTATTAGCATAATTCTACTAAACAGGTGGCGAATAGCGCTAGCTTTATTAGCATCATTATAATAAACAGGTGGAGAGTAGTGCTAACTTTATTAGCATCATTATGCTAAACAGGGAGCTATAGTGTATGCTGTACAGGTGATAAAACAGGTCAGAAACACATTGGTCAAGCCAGCTAGGTTCTAAAAGCTCTCTGGCTGACTGCATCCCCATCTGTACGCATTTACGCCCTGGAATAATGTGAGTTCTGTACTGCGTTTTAGTAGAGGTTGTCTACATTTAGGTTCCACATGACTGTTTCAGCGAGGCTGGTTAATTGGTCACTCTCCCCTCCTTGCAATGCATCTCTTGAAGTATCTGGAAATGATCCACCTCATACAGTGGGGTCTGAAATGATTGATACCCTTGATAAGATGAGCAATAATAACTGTATAAAATACATCATTAAAATACTGAACTATGTTGTATACTAATATTGGGGAAATTATATCATTTTGTACTAATACAATTGCTCAGAAAAATTGATTTGTTTAACAAGTAATAAGTTTTTTTCTCAAAAGGTAGGGGTTAAATTATTGGCACATCTAAAGATTCTTATAAATAAGTAGTAAAAAAGGCTTAGTATTTAGTCTCATCCTAGCACTCAATGACTACACCAAGCTTTTGACTCGTTGGATACATTTGCAATTCGTTTTGTGTCTGGGGCAGTGTGTCTGGGGCAGTGTCTGGGGCAGTGTGATGGGGCAGTGTGACTGGGCAGTGTGTCTGGGGCAGTGTGTCTGGGGCAGTGTGTCTGGGGCAGTGTGACTGGGGCAGTGTGACTGGGGCAGTGTGTCTGGGGCAGTGTGTCTGGGGCAGTGTGACTGGGGCAGTGTCTGGGGCAGTGTGTCTGGGGCAGTGTGACTGGGGCAGTGTGACTGGGGTGTGTCTGGGGCAGTGTGACTGGGGCAGTGTGTGGGGGGACAGGGGCGATGTGGTCTGGGGCAGTGTGACAGGGGCAGTGTGTCTGGGGCAGGTGACAGGGGTTAGTGTGTTCCCCTGGGGCAGTGTGACAGGGGTCCGTGTGACTGGGGCAGTGTAACAGGGTTAGTTGTGTCTGGGGCAGTGTGATGGGGCAGTGTGACTGGGGCAGTGTCACAGGGGTTAGTGTGACTGGGGCAGTGTGACAGGGGCAGTGTGTATTGGGGCAGTGTGACTGGGGCAGTGTGACTGGGGCAGTGTGACAGGGGCAGTGTACAGGGTTAGTGTGACTGGGGCAGTGTGACCGGGGCAGTTGTAACAGGGGTTAGTGTGACTGGGGCAGTGTGACAGGGGCAGTGTGTCTGGGGCAGTGTGACTGGGGCAGTGTGACAGGGGCAGTGTAACAGGGGTTAGTGTGACTGGGGCAGTGTGACAGGGCAGGGTAACAGGGGTTAGTGTGACTGGGGCAGTGTGACAGGGGCAGTGTGTCTGGGCAGTGTGACTGGGGCAGTGTGACTGGGGCAGTGTAACAGGGGGTTAGTGTGTCTGGGGCAGTGTGACAGGGGCAGTGTGACTGGGTTAGTGTGACTGGGGCAGTGTGACTGGGGCAGTGTGTCTGGGGCAGTGTGACTGGGGCAGTGTGACAGGGGCAGTGTGACAGGGGCAGTGTGACTGGGGCAGTGTGACAGTGGCAGTGTAACAGGGGTTAGTGTGACTGGGGCAGTGTAACAGGGGTTAGTGTGACTGGGGCAGTGTAACAGGGGTTAGTGTGACTGGGGCAGTGTGACAGGGGCAGTGTGACTGGGGCAGTGTGACAGGGGCAGTGTAACAGGGGCAGTGTGACTGGGGCAGTGTAACAGGGGTTAGTGTGACTGGGGCAGTGTGTGTGTGCGGGAGGGGGGTAGATATAGATTCCCTGATTCATCACATTACAGTTTATTTGATTTTGTCTATCATTTGAGAAGTCAGCAATGTAGGCTACCTCATGTCCCTGGATTTTTAAACTGTCCATCATAACAACAATGTAAGACATATACGGAGAAGCAACATTTGAAAACTTCAGGTTTCACTGATTACTTTGATCAGGGCTATCAAGAAGCAGAAGAAGAAGAAGAACAAGAAGAAGAAGAAGAAGAAGAAGAAGAAGAAGGAGAAGAAGAAGAAGAAGAAGGAGGAGAAGAAGCAGAAGAAGAAGAAGAACAAGAAGAAGAAGAAGAAGAAGAAGAAGAAGAAGAAGAAGGAGAAGAAGAAGAAGAAGAAGGAGGAGAAGAAGCAGAAGAAGAAGAAGAAGAAGAAGGAGAAGAAGAAGAAGAAGGAGGAGAAGCAGAAGAAGAAGGAGAAGAAGAAGAAGAAGAAGAAGGTCTGCTGCAGTATAAACCTTCTCTTGTCCTTTATAGAGCCCCATATCTCTACAGTCAGCAGCACAGCTGCCATCCTCCCCACCTCTCCTCCCCCGCCTCACCCTTCCTCCTCCCCTCCCAGCTGGCACTGTATGGGTTCCTGGACATGGCCCAGCCAGTGGTGTGTGTCCATCCATCCATCCACCCAGCGTCTGGCCACATGTGGTTCACAATCCCCCCCCCCCCCCCCCCCCCCACACACACATTAAACCCCCAGAGTCCACCTCCTGTCAGCAATCAATCAACATCCAGGACACATGGAACTGCCGCTGTAATGTTCTGTCCGTCTGTCTGCTTTGGTTATGGATCATGATGAGTTAGTGTTGTTGTCTGTCTGCTTTGGTTATGGATCATGATGAGTGAGTTAGATGAGTGTTGTTGTGTTGTTATTGCTGGAATGGTAAATGAACAGCAACCCAAATGGGAGATCATGTTGTTTGTCTCTTTGTGGGCTGAAACAACTGTCCTGGAATGGGCTCTGGCAGCGAGCACAGCAACACTGACACCAACCCAGGGCTGCGTCCCAAATGGAACCCTATCCACTACATAGGGCACTACTCTGGGCCCTGGACCTCACTACATAGTGCACAACTCTGGGCCCTGGGCCTCACTACATAGTACACTACTCTGGGCCTCACTACATAGGGCCCTACTCTGGGCTCTGGGCCTCACTACATAGGGCACTACTCTGGGTCTCACTACATAGGGCACAACTCTGGGTCTCACTAATAGGGCACTACTCTGGGCCTCACTACATAGGGCACTACTCTGGGCCTCACTACGTAGGACACTACTCTAGAACTCACTACATAGTACACTTCTCTGGGCCTCACTACATAGGACACTTCTCTGGGTCTCACTACACAGTGCACTACTCTGGGCCTCACTACATAGGACACTACTCTGGGCTCTGGGCCTCACTACATAGGGCACTACTCTGGGCCTCACTACATAGTGCACAACTCTGGGTCTCACTACATAGGTCACTACTCTGGGCCCTGGGCCTCACTACACAGTGCACTACTCTGGGCCTCACTACATAGTGCACTACTCTGGGCCTTACTACATAGGGCACTACTCTGGGACTCACTATATGGTGCACTACTCTGGGCCTCACTACATAGGGCACTTCTCTGGGCCTCACTACATAGTGCACTACTCTGGGCCTCACTACATAGGACACTACTCTGGGCTTCACTACATAGTGCACTACTCTGGGCCTCACTACATAGATCACTACTCTGGGCCCTGGGCCGAACTACATAGGGCACTATTCTGGGCCTCACTACACAGTCACTACTCTGGGCCCTAGGCCTCACTACATAGAGCACTACTCTGGGCCTCACTACATAGGGCACTACTCTGGACCTCACTACATAGGGCACTACTCTGGCCCCACTACGTAGGGCATTACCCTGGGCCTCATTACATAGGGCACTACTCTGGGCCTCACTACATAGGACACAACTCTGGGCCTCACTACACAGGGCACTACTCTGGGCCTCACTACATAGGGCACTACTCTGGGTCTCACTACATAGGGCACTACTCTGGGCCTCACTACATAGGGAACTACTCTGGGCCTCACTACATAGAGCACTACTCTGGGCCTTACTACAAAGGTCACTACTCTGGGCCCTGGGCCTCACTACATAGGGCATTACTCTGGGCCTCACTACATAGGGCTCTACTCTGGACCTCACTACATAAGGCACTACTCTGGCCCCACTACGTAGGGCATTACTCTGGGCCTCATTACATAGGGCACTACTCTGGGCCTCACTACATAGGACACTACTCTGGGCCTCACTACACAGGGCACTACTCTGGGCCTTACTACAAAGGTCACTACTCTGGGCCCTGGGCCTCAATACATAGGGCACTACTCTGGGCCTCACTACACAGTGCACTACTCTGGGTCTCACTATGCAGTGCACTACTCTGGGACTCACTACATAGTACACAACTCTGGGTCTCACTATGTAGTGCACTACTCTGGGACTCACTACATAGGGCACTTCTCTGGGCCTCACTACATAGTGCACAACTCTGGGCCTCACTACATAGGACACTACTCTGGGCTTCACTACATAGTGCACTACTCTGGGCCTCACTACATAGGTCACTACTCTGGGCCCTGGGCCCGAACTACAATAGGCACTATTCTGGGCCTCACTACATAGAGCACTACTCTGGGCCTCACTACATAGGGCACTACTCTGGGCCTCACTACATAGTGCACTATTCTGGGCCTCACTACACAGTCACTACTCTGGGCCCTAGGCCTTCACTACATAGAGCACTACTCTGGGCCTCACTACATAGAGCACTACTCTGGGCCTCACTACATAGGGCACTACTCTGGGCCTCACTACAGAGTGCACTACTCTGGGCCTCACTACATAGAGCACTACTCTGGGCCTCACTACATAGGGCACTACTCTGGTTCTCACTACATAGGGCACTACTCTGGGCTCTGGACCTCACTACATAGGGCACTACTCTGGACCTCACTACATAGGGCACTACTCTGGGCCCCATTACATATGGCTCTACTCTGGTTCTCACTACATAGGGCACTACTCTGGGCCCTGGGCCTCACTACATAGGGCATTACTCTGGGCCTCACTACATAGGGCACTACTCTGGACCTCACTACATAGGGCACTACTCTGGACCTCACTACATAGGGCATTACTCTGGGCCTCATTACATAGGACACTACTCTGGGCTTCACTACATAGTGCACTACTCTGGGCCTCACTACATAGGTCACTACTCTGGGCCCTGGGCCGAACTACATAGGGCACTATTCTGGGCCTCACTACACAGTCACTACTCTGGGCCCTAGGCCTCACTACATAGAGCACTACTCTGGGCCTCACTACATAGGGCACTACTCTGGGCCTTACTACAAAGATCACTACTCTGGGCCCTGGGCCTCATTACATAGGGCACTACTCTGGGTCTCACAACACAGTGCACTACTCTGGGCCTCACTACATAGGGCACTACTCTGGACCTCACTACATAGGGCACTACTCTGGCCCCACTACATAGGGCATTACTCTGGGCCTCATTACATAGGGCACTACTCTGGGCCTCACTACATAGGACACTACTCTGGGCCTCACTACACAGGGCACTACTCTGGGCCTCACTACATAGGGCACTACTCTGGGTCTCACTACATAGGGAACTACTCTGGGCCTCACTACATAGGGCACTACTCTGGGCCTTACTACAAAGGTCACTACTCTGGGCCCAGGGCCTCACTACATAGGGCATTACTCTGGGCCTCACTACATAGGGCTCTACTCTGGACCTCACTACATAAGGCACTACTCTGGACCTCACTACATAGGCACTACTCTGGCCCCACTACGTAGGGCATTACTCTGGGCCTCATTACATAGGGCACTACTCTGGGCCTCACTACATAGGACACTACTCTGGGCCTCACTACACAGGGCACTACTCTGGGCCTTACTACAAAGGTCACTACTCTGGGCCCTGGGCCTCAATACATAGGGCACTACTCTGGGCCTCACTACACAGTGCACTACTCTGGGACTCACTACATAGTACACAACTCTGGGTCTCACTATGTAGTGCACTACTCTGGGACTCACTACATAGGGCACTTCTCTGGGCCTCACTACATAGTGCACAACTCTGGGCCTCACTACATAGGACACTACTCTGGGCTTCACTACATAGTGCACTACTCTGGGCCTCACTACATAGGTCACTACTCTGGGCCCTGGGCCCGAACTACAATAGGCACTATTCTGGGCCTCACTACATAGAGCACTACTCTGGGCCTCACTACATAGGGCACTACTCTGGGCCTCACTACATAGTGCACTATTCTGGGCCTCACTACACAGTCACTACTCTGGGCCCTAGGCCTTCACTACATAGAGCACTACTCTGGGTCTCACTACATAGAGCACTACTCTGGGCCTCACTACATAGGGCACTACTCTGGGCCTCACTACACAGTGCACTACTCTGGGCTTCACTACATAGAGCACTACTCTGGGCCTCACTACATAGGGCACTACTCTGGACCTCACTACATAGGGCACTACTCTGGGCCCCATTACATATGGCTCTACTCTGGTTCTCACTACATAGGGCACTACTCTGGGCCCTGGGCCTCACTACATAGGGCATTACTCTGGGCCTCACTACATAGGGCACTACTCTGGACCTCACTACATAGGGCACTACTCTGGACCTCACTACATAGGGCATTACTCTGGGCCTCATTACATAGGGCACTACTCTGGGCCTCACTACATAGGACACTACTCTGGGCCTCACTACACAGGGCACTACTCTGGGCCTCACTACATAGGGCACTACTCTGGGTCTCACTACATAGGACACTACTCTGGGCCCTGGGCCTCACTACATAGGGCATTACTCTGGGCCTCACTACATAGGGCACTACTCTGGGCCTCACTACATAGGGCACTACTCTGGGCCTCACTACATAGGGCACTACTCTGGGCCTTACTACAAAGGTCACTACTCTGGGCCCTGGGCCTCACTACATAGGTCACTTCTCTGGGCCTCACTACACAGTGCACTACTCTGGGACTCACTACATAGTACACAACTCTGGGTCTCACTATGTAGTGCACTACTCTGGGCCTCACTACATAGGGCACTTCTCTGGGCCTCACTACATAGTGCACAACTCTGGGCCTCACTACATAAGACACTACTCTGGGCTTCACTACATAGTGCACTACTCTGGGCCTCACTAGATAGGTCACTACTCTGGGCCCTGGGCCCGAACTACAATAGGCACTATTCTGGGCCTCACTACACAGTCACTACTCTGGGCCCTAGGCCTCACTACATAGAGCACTACTCTGGGCCTCACTACACAGTGCACTATTCTGGGCCTCACTACATAGGGCACTACTCTGGGACTCACTACACAGTGCACTACTCTGGGCCTCACTACATAGGGCGCTACTCTGGTTCTCACTACATAGGGCACTACTCTGGGCCCTGGGCCTCACTACATAGGGCATTACTCTGGGCCTCACTACATAGGGCACTACTCTGGCCCCACTACGTAGAGCATTACTCTGGGCCTCATTACATAGGGCACTGCTCTGGACCTCACTACATAGAGCACTACTCTGGACCCCACTACGTAGGGCACTACTCTGGACCTCACTACATAGGGCACTACTCTGGACCTCACTACATAGAGCACTACTCTGGGCCCCACTACGTAGGGCACTACTCTGGGCCCTGGGCCTCAGTACATAGGGCACTACTCTGGACCCCACTACATAGAGCACTACTCTGGGCCCCACTACGTAGGGCATTACTCTGGGCCCTGGGCCTCAGTACATAGGGCACTACTCTGGGCTCTGGGCCTTCGTCATATAGAAAACAAGGAGCCATCTGGGACTCTAGCCAGGTCTCAGCTGGACCTTTGCAGCTGCTGCTGCTCTCTCATTACCCTGTATTACTATTAGGGTTGGAATATTCTGATGTCACAAAGACTTTCCCTGGCAACATCTCATCACTAGGCTGCTGTGGTGTGGTGTAGTGTAGTATAGTGTAGTGTAGTGTAGTGTGGTGTGGTGTGGTGTGGTGTGGTGTGGTGTGGTGTGGTGTAGTGTAGTGTAGTGTAGTATGGTGTGGTGTGGTGTGGTGTGGGACGGTGTGTGATGGTGTGGTGCGGTGTGGTGTAGTATTGTGGTGTGGTACAGTGTAGTATGGTGTGGTGTTGTGTGGTACAGTGTAGTGCGGTGTTGTGTGGTGTAGTGTGGTGTTGGACGGTGTGTTGTGGTGTAGTGTGGTGTGGTGTGTTGTGGTGTAGTGTGGTGGGGTGTGGTGTAGTGTGGTGTGGTACAGTGTAGTATGGTGTGGTGTTGTGTGGTGTAGTGTGTTGTGGTGTAGTGGGGTGGGGTGTGGTGTGGGATGGTGTGGTGTGGTGTAGTATGGTGTGGTGTTGTGTGGTGTAGTGTGGTGTGTTGTGGTGTAGTGTAGTGTGGTGTGGGATGGTGTGGTGGGGTGGGATGTGGGACGGTGTAGTATGGTGTGGTGGGGTGTAGTGTGGTGTGGTACAGTGTAGTATGGTGTGGTGGGGTGTAGTGTGGTGTGGTACAGTGTAGTATGGTGTGGTGTTGTGTGGTGTAGTGTAGTGTGGTGTGTTGTGGTGTAGTGTGGTGTGGGACGGTGTGGTGGGGTGGGATGTGGGACGGTGTAGTATGGTGTGGTGGGGTGTAGTGTGGTGTGGTACAGTGTAGTATGGTGTGGTGTTGTGTGGTGTAGTGTGGTGTGTTGTGGTGTAGTGTGGTGTGTTGTGGTGTAGTGTGGTGTGGTGTAGTGTGGTGTGGTGTAGTGTGGTGTAGTGTGGTGTAGTGTGGTGTAGTGTGGTGTGTTGTGGTGTAGTGTGGTGTGGGACGGTGTGGTGGGGTGTGGGATGGTGTGGTGGGGTGGGATGTGGGACGGTGTAGTATGGTGTGGTGGGGTGTAGTGTGGTGTGGTACAGTGTAGTATGGTGTGGTGTTGTGTGGTGTAGTGTGGTGTGGGACGGTGTGGTGGGGTGTGGGACGGTGTGGTGGGGTAGTTACTGCCAACACCCTTACTCCTCATCAACACTAGGAGAGAGAATCAACGGTCTGATAAAACTCCCAATGTATCGCTTTTTGCTCCGTTCTATTTCAACGTTTTATCATTTGCTACATACTTAGTGCCTGAGTGTCATGCAGACCAGCTTTCATATCCAGAAGCATGAGTCAGCGAGCCGGGCCGAAGGTGGACATATGGGGTATTCTATAGCAGGACAATCCCCTGGGCCTCCAGAACTAGAGACGAGAAGCATTTGGCCGCCTGCCAAATGGCACCCTGTTCCCTTTAGAGTGCACTGATTTTGACTGGTCCTTAGTTTCTGTGCTACTGGAGGTTATCCCAGGTCAGGCAGTGGAGAAGGAAACGTCTTTCTGTTTCCTGAAGGAGAATGAGAATCCCAGATCTGTAAGGTCTGGACTGAAACATTTCCATATGTCTAAATCATTCAATGATGCCCTGGAGGAGAAACGGAGAGCTATCTGAACAGTGTGGTTATGCCACAAATAGTACCCTATTCCCTCTATAGTGCATTACTTTTGACCAGGGCTCCCATTAGGGCTCATAGGGATCTGGTCAAAAGTAGTGCACCATATAAGGAATAGCGTTCTCTTTGTGACACACCCTATACCAATGCAGAACTCAGGGTCATCAAGATTTGTCTCGTCAAGATTACATGAGTCTGTAGTTGTACATCTCATCCAGATTACACATGTGAGTCTGTAGTCCTACATCTCATCCAGATTACACATGTGAGTCTGTAGTCCTACGTCTCATCCAGATTACACATGTGAGTCTGTAGTCCTACATCTCATCCAGATTACACATGTGAGTCTGTAGTCCTACATCTCATCCAGATTACACATGTGAGTCTGTAGTCCTACATCTCATCCAGATTACACATATGAGTCTGTAGTCCTACATCTCATCCAGATTACACCTGTGAGTCTGTAGTCCTACATCTCATCCAGATTACACATATGAGTCTGTAGTCCTACATCTCATCCAGATTACACATATGAGTCTGTAGTCCTACATCTCATCCAGATTACACATATGAGTCTGTAGTCCTACATCTCATCCAGATTACACATATGAGTCTGTAGTCCTACGTCTCATCCAGATTACACATGTGAGTCTGTAGTTGTACATCTCATCCAGATTACACCTGTGAGATCTGGGATGTGTAGCCCTGCGGTACGTCTCACTGTGAGACCGTGTGGTTTGTTTGCGTGGGTTTGGAGCTATGGCAACTTTCACCCAGCATGCCCAGCCATTTGTGTCAGCTAAAATAAAGCTGTAGACTAGATTCCTATATATATTTATAAGCCATACTGTGATTCCTTCAGGGGGATGTATTGAGAGTAGCTACTTTTTCATGCCAGAGGCAAATGGTCCAGTGTATAGATGGAGACGGTAACAGAGATCTCTGTCTGGTGACACATGCATGGAGAGAGGAGGAAACGGCTGCCCTCTTGTTTCCTGTTGGCTGTTTGAACCTTACATAACATAGTGATCAGAACAAAGTTTATTTAATACAAAAAATAACAATCTTTTAAGTGAAGGGTTGTCCTGTCAATATAGCCAAAATACATCACCTGGAGGGAGTGTCATTGTAGCCAAAATACATCACCTGGAGGGAGTGTCATTGTAGCCAAAATACATCACCTGGAGGGAGTGTCATTGTAGCCAAAATACATCACCTGGAGGGAGTGTCATTGTAGCCAAAATACATCACCTGGAGGGAGTGTCATTGTAGCCAAAATACATCACCTGGAGGGAGTGTCATTGTAGCCAAAATACATCACCTGGAGGGAGTGTCATTGTAGCCAAAATACATCACCTGGAGGGAGTGTCATTGTAGCCAAAATACATCACCTGGAGGGAGTGTCAGTGTAGCCAAAATACATCATCTGGAGGGAGTGTCAATGTAGCCAAAATACATCACCTGGAGGGTGTCATTGTAGCCAAAATACATCACCTGGAGGGAGTGTCATTGTAGCCAAAATACATCACCTGGAGGGAGTGTCATTGTAGCCAAAATACATCACCTGGAGGGAGTGTCATTGTAGCCAAAATACATCACCTGGAGGGAGTGTCATTGTAGCCAAAATACATCACCTGGAGGGAGTGTCATTGTAGCCAAAATACATCACCTGGAGGGAGTGTCATTGTAGCCAAAATACATCACCTGGAGGGAGTGTCATTGTAGCCAAAATACATCACCTGGAGGGAGTGTCATTGTAGCCAAAATACATCACCTGGAGGGAGTGTCATTGTAGCCAAAATTCATCTGGAGGGAGTGTCAATGTAGCCAAAATACATCACCTGGAGGGAGTGTCATTGTAGCCAAAATACATCACCTGGAGGGAGTGTCATTGTAGCCAAAATACATCACCTGGAGGGAGTGTCATTGTAGCCAAAATACATCACATGGAGGGAGTGTCAATGTAGCCAAAATACATCACCTGGAGGGAGTGTCATTGTAGCCAAAATACATCACCTGGAGGGAGTGTCATTGTAGCCAAAATACATCACCTGGAGGGAGTGTCAATGTAGCCAAAATACATCACCTGGAGGGAGTGTCAATGTAGCCAAAATACATCACCTGGAGGGAGTGTCATTGTAGCCAAAATACATCACCTGGAGGGAGTGTCATTGTAGCCAAAATACATCACCTGGAGGGAGTGTCAATGTAGCCAAAATACATCACCTGGAGGGAGTGTCATTGTAGCCAAAATACATCACCTGGAGGGAGTGTCATTGTAGCCAAAATACATCACCTGGAGGGAGTGTCAATGTAGCCAAAATACATCACCTGGAGGGAGTGTCAATGTAGCCAAATACATCACCTGGAGGGAGTGTCATTGTAGCCAAAATACATCACCTGGAGGGAGTGTCATTGTAGCCAAAATACATCACCTGGAGGGAGTGTCAATGTAGCCAAAATACATCACCTGGCGGGAGTGTCATTGTAGCCAAAATACATCACCTGGAGGGAGTGTCATTGTAGCCAAAATACATCACCTGGAGGGAGTGTCATTGTAGCCAAAATACATCACCTGGAGGGAGTGTCATTGTAGCCAAAATACATCACCTGGAGGGAGTGTCATTGTAGCCAAAATACATCACCTGGAGGGAGTGTCATTGTAGCCAAAATACATCACCTGGAGGGAGTGTCATTGTAGCCAAAATTCATCTGGAGGGAGTGTCAATGTAGCCAAAATACATCACCTGGAGGGAGTGTCAATGTAGCCAAAATACATCACCTGGAGGGAGTGTCAATGTAGCCAAAATACATCACCTGGAGGGAGTGTCATTGTAGCCAAAATACATCACCTGGAGGGAGTGTCATTGTAGCCAAAATACATCACCTGGAGGGAGTGTCAATGTAGCCAAAATACATCACCTGGAGGGAGTGTCATTGTAGCCAAAATACATCACCTGGAGGGAGTGTCATTGTAGCCAAAATACATCACCTGGAGGGAGTGTCATTGTAGCCAAAATACATCACCTGGAGGGAGTGTCATTGTAGCCAAAATACATCACCTGGAGGGAGTGTCATTGTAGCCAAAATTCATCTGGAGGGAGTGTCAATGTAGCCAAAATACATCACCTGGAGGGAGTGTCATTGTAGCCAAAATACATCACCTGGAGGGAGTGTCATTGTAGCCAAAATACATCACCTGGAGGGAGTGTCAATGTAGCCAAAATACATCACCTGGAGGGAGTGTCATTGTAGCCAAAATACATCACCTGGAGGGAGTGTCATTGTAGCCAAAATACATCACCTGGAGGGAGTGTCATTGTAGCCAAAATACATCACCTGGAGGGAGTGTCAATGTAGCCAAAATACATCACCTGGAGGGAGTGTCAATGTAGCCAAAATACATCACCTGGAGGGAGTGTCATTGTAGCCAAAATACATCACCTGGAGGGAGTGTCATTGTAGCAGTAAGGGATGGATCGATCTTTACAGAATGGTTACCTGGAGGAAAACAAGGGGAGGGTCATGCTTTTTACATTTCAGTCAAGGGGAGGGTTTAGTATTTTGTTTTAAATCTAGTCAAGGGAGGGTCATGTCATTTGTAATTGATGAAATGTCTATATCCGTGTTTTAGAACTAGTTGCTTATCGGACTGAATGTCAATGTGTGCCAAATACGGCCCCTCATCTCTGAGTCTCCGTGGGCTGTAATATCAAGTGTGATTATAGGCTAGTTAGTGTGGTCTCAATCACATGATCCATAGCCTATAGCCTAGTGCATGCTGGGAAAAAGCACAGAGCATAGTTATATTAATAAGATAGCTGCTGGGATGGTGTAAATACAACTAGGGTGCATTATGCTGCAATGGATATTCCAACCCTGAGCCTGACCTGCTCTTGCTGATCAAAACATGTCTGTGTGCTGCCTAGCCAATGGCTGTGCTGTGTGAATCCTACGGTGGCAGTTCAGGAAGAGAGTCAAAGGATTCTTCCGAATTTTTGGGGGGATTAGGCTATGGGCTATGTTGTTTTGGGGGGATTAGGCTATGGGCTATGTTGTTTTGGGGGGATTAGGCTATGGGCTATGTTGTTTTGGGGGGATTAGGCTATGGGCTATGTTGTTTTGGGGGGATTAGGCTATGGGCTATGTTGTTTTGGGGGGATTAGGCTATGGGCTATGTTGTTTTGGGGGGATTAGGCTATGGGCTATGTTGTTTTGGGGGGATTAGGCTATGGGCTATGTTGTTTTGGGGGGATTAGGCTATGGGCTATGTTGTTTTGGGGATTAGGCTATGGGCGATGTTCTGTTCAGTTTGAGAAGGAGAGCCTGAAGATGAGGACAGGAGGTCCATTTGAATTGCTTACTACTACTTTAATTGATTTTATTAAATACAATATGTTTCTTGTCCATGATGTTGATCTCACAATAAGCCAGATTCGAGTAATTTACATTGTGGTGCTGAAACTTGAAGCAGCAGTGACACAATCATTCGGAAATGGACAGCTCATGGTGCTGACAGGAGGCAAATTCGAGTAGGCATTATTCATTTCAACCGTCTTCATTTTAATTAGACTTTACTAACAACAAGAGGGCTTTGTGTTGCAGCCTATTTCTTCCTATTTAAGAAACAAGAGTTAGGTCTAACTGTTTGACAGACGACATTAGGCTGCTATATCCATAGATTTGTCGGTCAATTCCTCCACCCACCATGCTCTCTTTAAATATTAAATAGACTACCTCCGTGTCAGTGATGGGCTGTTAAGTTAAAACTAAGACTAGAATTAATGGGGTATGAGAGGGTATGCCTATTAAAGAAAATAGCAAAAAGCACAGGCCGTGTTAGCTAAAGATTTTGTTCTTGGACAGGCCAGAGCCTTTGATATTACAGTTTTTAGAATCTGTTCTTCGTCCTGTAATCATTTCATGGCGACGCAGGACATTTGACAGCATACAGGACTGCAGGCTAAAGGTTGTGTGTTCGCAGACCACCATGGACAAGAGTAGGGGTAGAAAGATGTCATTTATAGCCAAAGCATTCCATGAATCTATCATCATATTTGTAGGTATTTTTTTCAAACATTTAATGCGATTCTACTTCATTTTGTAATATTAGCAGAACATGTTTTAATAGCACACACATTACCGTAATGACAGGCTAAGAATGGACAGGCAGATAGGCCTATGTGATCATCTTATCATTCATTTTATCTGATGCCAAATCACTGTGTCTTGTTTGCAACGAAACTGTCCCCAAATAATTACATTTCAGACGTCATTAGGAATCTGAGGATGGTACTTTCAAAAGTTATTTCCACCTTTCTACCCCAGACAGAGTAAACCTACTACTGGCCACTCTTTATCCGTGGCTTAACTCAATGAGAGAAGGTCACAAGTGTTTCCCTAAAAGCTGGTTGGGGTTTAAATAGCTTCTATTGTACAGAAAGTGAATATTGACGTTGACAGAATTTGATTACTTCCCCAAGCAGAGTCCATTTGTTTTGTCTCCTCGGCTATAGGTTGTAGCTCAGCCTCAGAATGTCAAAGAAAAGAAGCAATGATATTCCCATATGCATCGGAGTCAAGTCTTTCCCGGGTGTTTTACGGCTAGTTTCCAGCATAAAGCGCTGATAAAGATCACTTTATAAGATCACTTTATATCATTTATTTTCTTCAAAATCTGAAGTTAAAATGGGGTAGGTCTGTGTTTTTTTTAACGTTTTCTTGAATAAAAGTTAGAGCTATGGCTTACATTCTCACACCCCCTCAATTCGAGTCTTGGTTTTAACTTAACAGCCCATCACTGACACGGAGGTAGTCTATTTCATATTTAAAGAGAGCATGGTGGGTGGAGGGTTTGACCGACAAATCTATGGATATAGCAGCCTAATGTCGTCTGTCAAACAGTTAGACATACCTCTTATTTCTTAAATAGGAAGAAAAAAACCAAGAAATCTCCTGAGTGGCGCATTGGTCTAAGACACTGAATTTCAGTGCAAAGGCGTCAAGAGGCGTCACTGCAGTACCTGGTTCGAATCCAGGCTGCATCACATCTGGCCGTGATTGGGAGTCCCATAGGGTGGCGCACAATTGGCCCGGGGTAGACCTTCAGTGTAAATAATAATTTGTTATTAAATGGCTTGCCTACTTAAATAAAGGTTAAGTAAAACAAATAGGCTCCAACAGAAAGCCCTCTTGTTGTCTAATTAAAATGAATACAATTTGCCTACTTTCAGCACCGTGAGCTGTCCATTTCTGATTCATTGTGCTGCAGCTGCTGCTTCAAGTTTCAGCACCACAATGTAAGTTATTCGAATCAGGCTTTTTGTGATGTCAATAACTCTGATAAAAACATAATGGGCAAGAAATATATTGTTTTTTAATAAAATCAATTAAAGGAGTAGCAAGCTATCAAAGTTGACCTCCTGTCCTCCTTCTCATCTTCGTGCTCCCTTCTCAAACTGAACAGAACAGTCCGTGAGGCTAGTCCGTGAGGAAAATTATTTTCGGGAAAGAATCCTTTGACTCTCTTCCTGAACTGCCACCGTAGGACCCACACAGCACAGCCATTGGCTAGGCAGCACACAGACACGTTTTTGATCAGCAAGAGCAGGTCAGGCTCAGGGTTGGAATATCCATTGCAGTATAATGCACCCGAGTTGTATTCACACCATCCCAGCAGCTATCTTATTAATATAACAATGCTCTGTGCTTTTTCCCAGCATGCACTAGGCTGTAGGCTATGGATCATGTGATTGAGACCACACTAACTAGCCTATAGGCAGGCACACTTGATATTACACGTTCAGAGGAGAATCCAGCGGAGAATCAGAGATGAGGGGCCGTATTTGGCACACATTGACATTCAGCCCGATAAGCAACTAGTTCTAAAACACTGAGATAGACATTTCATCAATTACAAATGACATGACCCTCCCTTGACTAGATTTAAAACAAAATACTAAACCCTCCCCTTGACTGAAATGTAAAAAGCATGACCCTCCCCTCATTTTCCTACAGGTAAACAATCTGTAAAGATCGATCCATCCCTTATCTGATCAAGTTCATTTGACTGGAATAATCAACAGCACAGAACTTCAACTGGTTTTGCAACAGGTCTATAGCCTAAAATCCAGAACTGTTTTGTGTTAACATTCCACTCATTGTACTCTGTGGAAGATATCATATGCCAAAGGATGTTTGGCATGGCAAGGAATGGAATGTTAACACAGACAGACTGGTACCCAGGCTAATTTGTTGCATCAGTGATGTATTTAGAATTCTGTCATCTTTATGTTCTATTATGTATTTACTTCCTGATATATCTGTCAATTATCAAGATAGTTGGTGATAATCTAAAATGTATTATATATCTGTCTCTTGTCTCTCTAATAGGTCAAGGTATGTCCAGAAGGCTTCTACAGCATGTTCTGATTGGCTGCTCCGTGGTGATGTGCTTCCTGGTTCCATTCTACAAGCCAATCATCAGCCTTATCCCACACCCTGCTGGCCAGGCATCACAGAATAACAAAGATCCCTGGGACAACCCTGAAGGTTCCCTGGGACAACATTCCACACCCTTAGTCAGACCAGGCAACAAAGCATTCATAAGTCTGATTACCAACATGCCCAGACAGAGCAACACATCAAGACACCTGCCGGACATGCCCAGATAGCTTCACAGACTGAGACATCAAGAACACAGTGACATATCCACCATAACAACAGACAGAAGAATGTACAGCCAGGCCCATGGCATCATGATTCACCACAGGGAAATCCACCATAACAACAGACAGAAGAATGTACAGCCTGGCCCATGGCATCATGATTCACCACAGGGACATCCACCATAACAACAGACAGAAGAATGTACAGCCAGGCCCATGGCATCATGATTCACCACAGGGACATCCACCATAACAACAGACAGAAGAATGTACAGCCAGGCCCATGGCATCATGATTCACCACAGGGACATCCACCATAACAACAGACAGAAGAATGTACAGCCAGGCCCATGGCATCATGATTCACCACAGGGACATCCACCATAACAACAGACAGAAGTCTGTACAGCCAGGCCCATGGCATCATGATTCACCACAGGGACATCCACCATAACAACAGACAGAAGAATGTACAGCCAGGCCCATGGCATCATGATTCACCACAGGGACATCCACCATAACAACAGACAGAAGAATGTACAGCCAGGCCCATGGCATCATGATTCACCACAGGGACATCCACCATAACAACAGACAGAAGAATGTACAGCCAGGCCCATGGCATCATGATTCACCACAGGGACATCCACCATAACAACAGACAGAAGAATGTACAGCCAGGCCCATGGCATCATGATTCACCACAGGGACATCCACCATAACAACAGACAGAAGTCTGTACAGCCAGGCCCATGGCATCATGATTCACCACAGGGACATCCACCATAACAACAGACAGAAGAATGTACAGCCAGGCCCATGGCATCATGATTCACCACAGGGACATCCTCCATAACAACAGACAGAAGTCTGTACAGCCAGGCCCATGGCATCATGATTCACCACAGGGACATCCACCATAACAACAGACAGAAGAATGTACAGCCAGGCCCATGGCATCATGATTCACCACAGGGACATCCACCATAACAACAGACAGAAGTCTGTACAGCCAGGCCCATGGCATCATGATTCACCACAGGGACATCCACCATAACAACAGACAGAAGAATGTACAGCCAGGCCCATGGCATCATGATTCACCACAGGGACATCCACCATAACAACAGACAGAAGAATGTACAGCCAGGCCCATGGCATCATGATTCACCACAGGGCCATCCACCATAACAACAGACAGAAGTCTGTACAGCCAGGCCCATGGCATCATGATTCACCACAGGGACATCCACCAAGACCTGGATAACCTGCCACAGGAGCCATTCCATAAATGGATTTGGTGGAATTTTGAATCCCTAGCTAATGTTGCCAGGCCTTGACGACTTGTTCAACGTGACTCAATGTCACAGACATATAACGTGGCCTTACGGGTCACTCGTCGAGTCGGCAAGTGCTCAGGAAAACAAACTTCAAGCTGCCGAAGACAAACTGGTGTGTTGGATCATGTGCAACTGGAAGGCCAAGTTCAGGAGAGTCACGTTCTTTAATGAGCTGAGGACATACGTCAAAGTAGAGGCCTACGAACGACTCTTTAACAGATACCTAAAAGCACCAACAAAGAATATTGAAACACAGTGTCCAGCTGTACATTCTACCTGTCCTTTGAGGACTCTATGTACCATGACTATGCCATGGACAAGCTGTTCAGACCAATGGTCTTAGGAGCAGTGTCTGTCGTTATGGGTCCGTCCATAAGGAAACTAACAGGACTTCATCCCAGGGGATTCTTTCATCCA
The DNA here is from genome assembly GCF_901001165.1 of Salmo trutta. NCBI lineage: Eukaryota > Metazoa > Chordata > Actinopteri > Salmoniformes > Salmonidae > Salmo > Salmo trutta. The sequence continues at coordinate 1,100,890 of NW_021823216.1, forward strand.
TCTGGTTGATTAACACCTCTGTAAACCACCTGGCTGAACTTCTCCTCTTCCTCAATATGAATGACAAAGAGTACATGAAGTACTTTAAGTGGAGGAACTGTAATGTACAGATTAACTATAGGGGAACAGAGGAACTATAGGGGACTAGATTAACCATAGGGGAGCAGATTAACTATAGGGGACTAGATTAACCATAGGGGAACAGGGGAACTATAGGGGAATAGATTAACCATAGGGGAACAGGGGAACTATAGTGGAATAGAGGAACTATAGGGGAACAGGGGAACTATAGGGGAATAGAGGAACTATAGGGGAACAGGGGAACTATAGGGGAATAGAGGAACTATAGGGGAGCAGATTAACTATAGGGGAGCAGTTCAACTATAGGGGAACAGGGGAACTATAGGGGAGCAGAGGAACTATAGGGGAGCAGAGGAACTATAGGGGAGCAGAGGAACTATAGGGCAGCAGATTAACTATAGGGGAACAGAGGAACTATAGGGGAGCAGAAGAACTATAGGGGAACAGAGGAACTATAGGGGAGCAGAGGAACTATAGGGGAGCAGAGGAACTATAGGGGAGAAGATGAACTATAGGGGAGCAAAGGAACTATAGGGGAGCAGAGGAACTATAGGGGAGCAGATTAACTATAGGGGAACAGGGGAACTATAGGGGAACAGGGGAACTATAGGGGAACAGGGGAACTATAGGGGAACAGATTAACTATAAGGGAGCAGATGAACTATAGGGGAGCAGAGGAACTATAGGGGAACAGGGGAACTATAGGGGAACAGATTAACTATAAGGGAGCCGATGAACTATAGGGGAGCAGAGGAACTATAGGGGAGCAGATTAACTATAGGGGAGCAGAGGAACTATAGGGGAGCAGATTAACTATAGGGGAGCAGAGGAACTATAGGGGAGCAGAGGAACTATAGGGGAGCAGAGGAACTATAGGGGAGCATATAGGGGAGCAGAGGAACTATAGGGGAGCAGAGGAACTATAGGGGAGCAGATGAACTATAGGGGAGCAGATTTTCTATAGGGGACTAGATGAACTATAGGGGAGCAGATGAACTATAGGGGAGCAGATGAACTATAGGGAGCAGAGGAACTATAGGGGAGCAGAGGAACTATAGGGGAGGAGAGGAACTATAGGGGAGCAGATTAACTATAGGGGAACAGAGGAACTATAGGGGACTAGATGAACTATAGGGGAACAGAGGAACTATAGGGGAGCAGAGGAACTATAGGGGAGCAGAGGAACTATAGGGGAGCAGGAGAACAATAGAGGAGCAGTTCAACTATAGGGGAGCAGTTCAACTATAGGGGAACAGATTAACTATAGGGGAGCAGAGGAACTATAGGGGAGCAGTTCAACTATAGGGGAGCAGAGGAACTATAGGGGAACAGAGGAATGATAGGGGAGCAGATTAACTATAGGGGAGCAAAGGAACTATAGGGGAGCAGAGGAACTATAGGGGAGCAGATGAACTATAGGGGAGCAGTTCAACTATAGGGGAGCAGTTCAACTATAGGGGAACAGATTAACTATAGGGGAGCAGAGGAACTATAGGGGAGCAGATTAACTATAGGGGAGCAGTTCAACTATAAGGGAACAGAGGAACTATAGGGGAGCATATTAACTATAGGGGAGCAGATTAACTATAGGGGAACATATTAACTATAGGGGAGCAGAGGAACTATAGGGGAACAGAGGAACGATAGGGGAGCAGATTAACTATAGGGGAACAGATTAACTATAGGGGAGCAGAGGAACTATAGGGGAGCAGAGGAACTATAGGGGAGCAGAGGAACAATAGGGAAACAGAGGAACTATAGGGGAGCAGAAGAACTATAGGGGAACAGAGGAACTATAGGGGAGCAGAGGAACTATAGGGGAGCAGATGAACTATAGGGGAGCAAAGGAACTATAGGGGAGCAGAGGAACTATAGGGGAGCAGATTAACTATAGGGGACTAGATGAACTATAGGGGAACAGGGGAACTATAGGGGAGCAGATTAACTATAGGGGAGCAGAGGAACTATAGGGGAACAGAGGAACTATAAGGGAGAAGAGGAACTATAGGGGAGCAGAAGAACTATAGGGGAACAGATTAACTATAAGGGAGCAGATGAACTATAGGGGAGCAGAGGAACTATAGGGGAACAGGGGAACTATAGGGGAACAGATTAACTATAAGGGAGCGGATGAACTATAGGGGAGCAGAGGAACTATAGGGGAGCAGATTAACTATAGGGGAGCAGAGGAACTATAGGGGAGCAGAGGAACTATAGGGGAGCAGATGAACAATAGGGGAGCAGATTTTCTATAGGGGACTAGATGAACTATAGGGGAGCAGATGAACTATAGGGGAGCAGATGAACTATAGGGAGCAGAGGAACTATAGGGGAGCAGAGGAACTATAGGGGAGGAGAGGAACTATAGGGGAGCAGATTAACTATAGGGGAACAGAGGAACTATAGGGGACTAGATGAACTATAGGGGAACAGAGGAACTATAGGGGAGCAGGAGAACAATAGGGGAGCAGTTCAACTATAGGGGAGCAGTTCAACTATAGGGGAACTGATTAACTATAGGGGAGCAGAGGAACTATAGGGGAGCAGTTCAACTATAGGGGAGCAGAGGAACTATAGGGGAGCAGAGGAACGATAGGGGAGCAGATTAACTATAGGGAACAGATTAACTATAGGGGAGCAGAGGAACTATAGGGGAGCAGAGGAACTATAGGGGAGCAGATGAACTATAGGGGAGCAGTTCAACTATAGGGGAGCAGTTTAACTATAGGGGAACAGATTAACTATAGGGGAGCAGAGGAACTATAGGGGAGCAGATTAACTATAGGGGAACAGTTCAACTATAGGGGAGCAGAGGAACTATAGGGGAGCAGATTAACTATAGGGGAGCAGATTAACTATAAGGGAGCAGATGAACTATAGGGGAGCAGAGGAACTATAGGGGAACAGGGGAACTATAGGGGAACAGATTAACTATAAGGGAGCGGATGAACTATAGGGGAGCAGAGGAACTATAGGGGAGCAGAGGAACTATAGGGGAGCAGAGGAACTATAGGGGAGCAGAGGTACTATAGGGAGCAGATGAACTATAGGGGAGCAGAGGAACTATAGGGGAGCAGAGGAACTATAGGGGAGCAGAGGAACTATAGGGAGCAGATGAACTATAGGGGAGCAGTTCAACTATAGGGGAGCAGATGAACTATAGGGGAGCCGAGGAACTATAGGGGAGCAGAGGAACTATAGGGGTGCAGATTAATTATAGGGGAGCAGAGGAACTATAGGGGAGCAGAGGAACTATAGGGGAGCAGAGGAACGATAGGGGAACAGGGGAACTATAGGGGAACAGATTAACTATAAGGGAGCGGATGAACTATAGGGGAGCAGAGGAACTATAGGGGATCAGATTAACTATAGGGGAGCAGAGGAACTATAGGGGAGCAGAGGAACTATAGGGAGCAGATTAACTATAGGGGAGCAGAGGAACTATAGGGGAGCAGAGGAACTATAGGGGAGCAGAGGAACTATAGGGGAGCAGAGGAACTATAGGGGAGCAGATTAACTATAGGGGAGCAGAGGAACTATAGGGGTGCAGAGGAACTATAGGGGAGCAGATGAACTATAGGGGAGCTGATTTTCTATAGGGGACTAGATGAACTATAGGGGAGCAGATGAACTATAGGGGAGCAGATGAACTATAGGGAGCAGAGGAACTATAGGGGAGCAGAGGAACTATAGGGGAGGAGAGGAACTATAGGGGAGCAGATTAACTATAGGGGAACAGAGGAACTATAGGGGACTAGATGAACTATAGGGGAACAGAGGAACTATAGGGGAGCAGAGGAACTATAGGGGAGCAGAAGAACTATAGGGGAGCAGGAGAACAATAGGGGAGCAGTTCAACTATAGGGGAGCAGTTCAACTATAGGGGAACAGATTAACTATAGGGGAGCAGAGGAACTATAGGGGAGCAGTTCAACTATAGGGGAGCAGAGGAACTATAGGTGAACAGAGGAACGATAGGGGAGAAGATTAACTATAGGGTAACAGATTAACTATAGGGGAGCAGAGGAACTATAGGGGAGCAGAGGAACTATAGGGGAGCAGATGAACTATAGGGGAGCAGTTCAACTATAGGGGAGCAGTTTAACTATAGGGGAACAGATTAACTATAGGGGAGCAGAGGAACTATAGGGGAGCAGATTAACTATAGGGGAACAGTTCAACTATAGGGGAGCAGAGGAACTATAGGGGAGCAGATTAACTATAGGGGAGCAGATTAACTATAGGGGAACATATTAACTATAGGGGAGCAGAGGAACTATAGGGGAACAGAGGAACGATAGGGGAGCAGATTAACTATAGGGGAACAGATTAACTATAGGGGAGCAGATGAACTATAGGGGAGCAGAGGAACTATAGGGGAGGAGAGGAACTATAGGGGAGCAAAGGAACTATAGGGGAGCAGAGGAACTATAGGGAGCAGATGAACTAGAGGGGAGCAGAGGAACTATAGGGGAGCAGAGAAACTATAGGGGAGCAGAGGAACTATAGGGAGCAGATGAACTATAGGGGAGCAGTTCAACTATAGGGGAGCAGATGAACTATAGGGGAGCCGAGGAACTATAGGGGAGCAGAGGAACTATAGGGGTGCAGATTAATTATAGGGGAGCAGAGGAACTATAGGGGAGCAGAGGAACTATAGGGGAGCAGAGGAACGATAGGGGAGCAGATTAACTATAGGGGAACAGATTAACTATAGGGGAGCAGATTAACTATAAGGGAACAGAGGAACTATAGGGGAACAGAGGAACGATAGGGGAGCAGATTAACTATAGGGGAACAGATTAACTATAGGGGAGCAGATGAACTATAGGGGAGCAGAGGAACTATAGGGGAGCAGAGGAACGATAGGGGAGCAGATGAACTATAGGGGAGCAGAGGTACTATAGGGGAGCAGATTAACTATAGGGGAACAGATTAACTATAGGGGAGCAGATTAACTATAGGGGAACAGAGGAACTATAGGGGAACAGAGGAACGATAGGGGAGCAGATTAACTATAGGGGAACAGATTAACTATAGGGGAGCAGATGAACTATAGGGGAGCAGAGGAACTATAGGGGAGCAGAGGAACTATAGGGGAGCAGAGGAACTATAGGGGAGCAGAGGTACTATAGGGAGCAGATGAACTATAGGGGAGCAGAGGAACTATAGGGGAGCAGAGGAACTATAGGGGAGCAGAGGAACTATAGGGAGCAGATGAACTATAGGGGAACAGTTCAACTATAGGGGAGCAGATGAACTATAGGGGAGCCGAGGAACTATAGGGGAGCAGAGGAACTATAGGGGTGCAGATTAATTATAGGGGAGCAGAGGAACTATAGGGGAGCAGAGGAACTATAGGGGAGCAGATTAACTATAAGGGAGCGGATGAACTATAGGGGAGCAGAGGAACTATAGGGGATCAGATTAACTATAGGGGAGCAGAGGAACTATAGGGGAGCAGAGGAACTATAGGGAGCAGATTAACTATAGGGGAGCAGAGGAACTATAGGGGAGCAGAGGAACTATAGGGGAGCAGAGGAACTATAGGGGAGCAGAGGAACTATAGGGGAGCAGATTAACTATAGGGGAGCAGAGGAACTATAGGGGAGCAGAGGAACTATAGGGGAGCAGATGAACTATAGGGGAGCTGATTTTCTATAGGGGACTAGATGAACTATAGGGGAGCAGATGAACTATAGGGGAGCAGATGAACTATAGGGAGCAGAGGAACTATAGGGGAGCAGAGGAACTATAGGGGAGGAGAGGAACTATAGGGGATCAGATTAACTATAGGGGAACAGAGGAACTATAGGGGACTAGATGAACTATAGGGGAACAGAGGAACTATAGGGGAGCAGAGGAACTATAGGGGAGCAGAGGAACTATAGGGGAGCAGGAGAACAATCGGGGAGCAGTTCAACTATAGGGGAGCAGTTCAACTATAGGGGAACAGATTAACTATAGGGGAGCAGAGGAACTATAGGGGAGCAGTTCAACTATAGGGGAGCAGAGGAACTATAGGTGAACAGAGGAACGATAGGGGAGCAGATTAACTATAGGGGAACAGATTAACTATAGGGGAGCAGAGGAACTATAGGGGAGCAGAGGAACTATAGGGGAGCAGATGAACTATAGGGGAGCAGCTCAACTATAGGGGAGCAGTTTAACTATAGGGGAACAGATTAACTATAGGGGAGCAGAGGAACTATAGGGGAGCAGATTAACTATAGGGGAACAGTTCAACTATAGGGGAGCAGAGGAACTATAGGGGAGCAGATTAACTATAGGGGAGCAGATTAACTATAGGGGAACATATTAACTATAGGGGAGCAGAGGAACTATAGGGGAACAGAGGAACGATAGGGGAGCAGATTAACTATAGGGGAACAGATTAACTATAGGGGAGCAGATGAACTATAGGGGAGCAGAGGAACTATAGGGGAGCAGAGGAACTATAGGGGAGCAGAGGAACTATAGGGGAGCAGAGGAACTATAGGGAGCAGATGAACTATAGGGGAGCAGTTCAACTATAGGGGAGCAGATGAACTATAGGGGAGCAGAGGAACTATAGGGAGCAGATGAACTATAGGGGAGCAGTTCAACTATAGGGGAGCAGATGAACTATAGGGGAGCCGAGGAACTATAGGGGAGCAGAGGAACTATAGGGGTGCAGATTAATTATAGGGGAGCAGAGGAACTATAGGGGAGCAGAGAAACTATAGGGGAGCAGAGGAACGATAGGGGAGCAGATTAACTATAGGGGAACAGATTAACTATAGGGGAGCAGATTAACTATAGGGGAACAGATTAACTATTGGGGAGCAGAGGAACTATAGGGGAGCAGAGGAACGATAGGGGAGCAGATTAACTATAGGGGAACAGATTAACTATAGGGGAGCAGAGGAACTATAGGGGAGCAGATGAACTATAGGGAGCAGATGAACTATAGGGGAGCAGTTCAACTATAGGGGAACAGATTAACTATAGGGGAGCAGAGGAACTATAGGGGAGCAGAGTAACTATAGGGGAGCAGAGGAACTATAGGGAGCAGATGAACTATAGGGGAGCAGTTCAACTATAGGGGAACAGATTAACTATAGGGGAGCAGAGGAACTATAGGGGAGCAGTGTAACTATAGGGGAGCAGATTAACTATAGGGGAGCAGAGGAACTATAGGGGAGCAGAGGAACTATAGGGGAGCAGAGTAACTATAGGGGAGCAGAGTAACTATAGGGGAGCAGAGGAACTATAGGGGAGCAGAGTAACTATAGGGGAGCAGAGGAACTATAGGGGAACAGGAGAACTATAGGGGAGCAGTTTAACTATAGGGGAGCAGATGAACTATAGGGGAGCAGAGGAACTATAGGGAGCAGATGAACTATAGGGGAGCAGTTTAACTATAGGGGAGCAGAGGAACTATAGGGGAGCAGAGGAACTATAGGGGAGCAGATTAACTATAGGGGAGCAGGAGAACTATAGGGGAGCAGTTTAACTATAGGGGAGCAGATGAACTATAGGGGAGCAGATGAACTATAGGGGAGCAGAGGAACTATAGGGGAGCAGGAGAACTATAGGGGAGCAGTTTAACTATAGGGGAGCAGAGGAACTTTAGAGGAACAGAGGAACTATAGGGGAACAGAGGAACTATAGGGAGCAGATTAACTATAGGGGAGCAGAGGAACTATAGGGGAGCAGAGGAACTATAGGGGAGCAGAGGAACTATAGGGAGCAGATGAACTATAGGGGAGCAGAGGAACTATAGGGGAGCAGAGGAACTATAGGGGAGCAGATGAACTATAGGGGAGCAGAGGAACTATAGGGGAGCAGATGAACTATAGGTGAACAGATTAACTATAGGGGAGCAGAGGAACTATAGGGGAGCAGTGGAACTATAGGGAGAAGATGAACTATAGGGGAGCAGATGAACTATAGGGGAGCAGAGGAACTATAGGGGAGCAGAGGAACTATAGGGGAGCAGAGAGTGATGGGTTTTCCAGTAGAACATAGTGATGGGTTTTCCAGTAGAATACAGTGATGGGTTTTCCAGTAGAACATAGTGATGTGTTTTCCAGTAGAACATAGTGATGGGTTTTCCAGTAGAACATAGTGATGTGTTTTCCAGTAGAACATAGTGATGGGTTTTCCAGTAGAACATAGTGATGGGTTTTCCAGTAGAACATAGTGATGGGTTTTCCAGTAGAACATAGTGATGGGTTTTCCAGTAGAACATAGTGATGGGTTTTCCAGTAGAACATAGTGATGGGTTTTCCAGTAGAACATAGTGATGTGTTTTCCAGTATAACATAGTGATGGGTTTTCCAGTAGAACATAGTGATGGGTTTTCCAGTAGAACATAGTGATGGGTTTTCCAGTAGAACATAGTGATGGGTTTTCCAGTAGAACATAGTGATGGGTTTTCCAGTAGAACATAGTGATGGGTTTTCCAGTAGAACACAGTGATGGGTTTTCCAGTATAACATAGTGATGGGTTTTCCAGTAGAACATAGTGATGTGTTTTCCAGTAGAACATAGTGATGGGTTTTCCAGTAGAACATAGTGATGGGTTTTCCAGTAGAACACAGTGATGTGTTTTCCAGTAGAACATAGTGATGTGTTTTCCAGTAGAACATAGTGATGGGTTTTCCAGTAGAACACAGTGATGGGTTTTCCAGTAGAACATAGTGATGTGTTTTCCAGTAGAACATAGTGATGGGTTTTCCAGTAGAACATAGTGATGTGTTTTCCAGTATAACATAGTGATGGGTTTTCCAGTAGAACATAGTGATGGGTTTTCCAGTAGAACATAGTGATGGGTTTTCCAGTAGAACACAGTGATGGGTTTTCCAGTAGAACATAGTGATGGGTTTTCCAGTAGAACACAGTGATGGGTTTTCCAGTAGAACACAGTGATGTGTTTTCCAGTAGAACACAGTGATGGGTTTTCCAGTAGAACACAGTGATGGGTTTTCCCTTAGCGGTCTTTTTTTAACTGAATGTCTCTGATTCTGCTGCTGTCATCGGTTATTCTGGCCATGTCTCTAACCATACAGATTTTATATGGCTGAGTTCTTTCACCTCATTTAACCGACACCTTCCCATCCTCCCATTCATACTGGTGCATTATGGGGCTGGATTAGAGGCAGACCACCTCAGGTTTCTGGGCTGGATATAAGAGATGAATACTGAGATAGCACATCTCCTTAGGCAGCCGAGAGAGAGGGGGGAGGGAGGGAGGGAGAGAGAGCCTACAGCAGCACCTAGATCTTCTGCACAGATTCTGCCAGTCCTGGGCCCTAACAGTAAATCTCAGTAACACCAAAATAATGGTGTTCCAAAAAAGGTCCAGTCGCCAGGACCACAAATACAAATTCCATCTAAACACCGTTGCCCTAGAGCACACAAAAAGCTATACATACCTCGGACTAAACATCAGCGCCACAGGTAACTTCCACAAAGCTGTGAACGATCTGAGAGACAAGGCAAGAAGGGTCTTCTATGCCATCAAAAGGAACATAAAATTCGAGATACCAATTAGGATCTGGCTAAAAATACTTGAATCAGTTATAGAACCCATTGCCCTTTATGGTTGTGAGGTCTGGGGTCCGCTCATCAACCAAGAATTCACAAAACGGAGCAAACACCAAATAGAGACTCCGCATGCAGAATTCTGCAAAAATATCCTCAGTGTACAACGTAAAACACCAAGTAATGCATGCAGAGCAGAATTAGGCCGATACCCACTAATTATCAAAATCCACAAAAGAGCCGTTAAATTCTACAACCACCTAAAAGGCAGCGATTCCCAAACCTTCCATAGCAAAGCCATCACCTACAGAGATGTGAACCTGGAGAAGAGTCCCCTAAGCAACTGGTCCTGGGGCTCTGTTCACAAATACAAACAGACCCCACAGAGCCACAGGACAGCAACACAATTAGTCCCAACCAAATCATGAGAAAACAAAAAGACAATTACTTGACACATTTGAAAGAATTAACAAAAGAACTGAGCAAACTAGAATGCTATTTGGCCCTAAACAGAGAGTACACAGTGGCAGAATACCTGACCACTGTGACTGGCCCAAACATAAGGAAAGCTGTGTTCAGACTCAGTGAGCATAGCCTTGCTATTAAGAAAGGCCGCCGTAGGAAGACATGGCTCTCAAGAGAAGACAGGCTATGTGCACACTGCCCACAAAATGAGGTGGAAACTGAGCTGCACTTCCTAACCTCCTGCCAAATGTATGACTATATTAGAGATACATATTTCCCTCAGATTACACAGATCCACAAATAATTTGAAAACAAACCTGCTTTTGATAAATTCCCACATCTACTGGGTGAAATACCACAGTGTGCAATCACAGCAGCAAGATTTGTGACCTGTGTGGCGGATGAATCAGAATTAGTTGTGTAACATAGATAATTAAGATGTTTTATTTGCATAATATGCTTATGTGAGATACTTGTCATATGTGAATGTATCTGTTAAACCATGTGAAGGGTTGGCGTGATTAATGGGGAACCAATTATTTGTCTCCACAATGTCTGTGCGGAAGTCACTCCCCTCAGTGAGCTTGTCCAGGAGTGGATTCAAGAGGGGGTTTACTTGAGATGGGAGTATCTAGAGTTGTCAATTGATTTATGCCATTGGATGAGCTAATGGTTCTGTTCTATACTGTACCAGGGAGAGACGGTTCCAGTTTCGGGTAGGAGGACCAGATACTGGTCTATACAATGAACACTGTTGATACAGCAGCTGCTGTCTGCTATGTTTTATAGATATCTTTCATACAAAACTTAACCTTTGTGAACTGTTACTAAGATCTGTTGTTCGTCATGTACGTTGAAAGAGGTGGATCTTGGGTTTAAAAGATCTTTGTACTGTTGTGTAATCACTTTTCAATGGTTCATTAGAGATAGCGCTTCATTGAAAGTCAAGTGCTTTTGCAAAAGCATCTTAATTATTAAAGATGTAGTTTTAAGTATAACTCTAACTGGTGTGTGAAGTTTGTAACTCTCCTCATTTGGTAATGCAGAAATTAGCCACCACACCTGTTGTCACAACAAAAGGTCAACCAGTGAAGAAACAACCACCCTTGTAAATATAACCCATATTTATGTTTATTTATTTTCTCTTTTGTACTTTAAACAATTCCACATCGTTACAACACTATATATACATAATATGACATGTCCCTGATAAACTGATCCCAAACTACATCCAGCAGTCAGTTCTCTGTCCCTGACAAACTGATCCCAAACTACATCCAGTCAGTCAGTTCTCTGTCCCTGACAAACTGATCCCAAACTACATCCAGCAGTCAGTTCTCTGTCCCTTACAAACTGATCCCAAACTACATCCAGTCAGCAGTCAGTTCTCTGTCCCTGACAAACTGATCCCAAACTACATCCAGTCAGCAGTCAGTTCTCTGTCCCTGACAAACTGATCCCAAACTACATCCAGTCAGCAGTCAGTTCTCTGTCCCTGACAAACTGATCCCAAACTATATCCAGTCAGTCAGTTCTCTGTCCCTGACAAACTGATCCCAAACTACATCCAGCAGTCAGTTCTCTGTCCCTGACAAACTGATCCCAAACTACATCCAGTCAGCAGTCAGTTCTGTCCCTGACAAACTGATCCCAAACTACATCCAGCAGTCAGTTCTCTGTCCCTGACAAACTGATCCCAAACTACATCCAGTCAGCAGTCAGTTCTCTGTCCCTGACAAACTGATCCCAAACTACATCCAGTCAGTCAGTTCTCTGTCCCTGACAAACTGATCCCAAACTACATCCAGTCAGCAGTCAGTTCTCTGTCCCTGACAAACTGATCCCAAACTATATCCAGTCAGTCAGTTCTCTGTCCCTGACAAACTGATCCCAAACTACATCCAGCAGTCAGTTCTCTGTCCCTGACAAACTGATCCCAAACTACATCCAGTCAGCAGTCAGTTCTCTGTCCCTGACAAACTGATCCCAAACTACATCCAGTCAGTCAGTTCTCTGTCCCTGACAAACTGATCCCAAACTACATCCAGTCAGCAGTCAGTTCTCTGTCCCTGACAAACTGATCCCAAACTACATCCAGTCAGCAGTCAGTTCTCTGTCCCTGACAAACTGATCCCAAACTACATCCAGTCAGCAGTCAGTTCTCTGTCCCTGACAAACTGATCCCAAACTACATCCAGTCAGCAGTCAGTTCTCTGTCCCTGACAAACTGATCCCAAACTACATCCAGTCAGCAGTCAGTTCTCTGTCCCTGACAAACTGATCCCAAACTACATCCAGTCAGCAGTCAGTTCTCTGTCCCTGACAAACTGATCCCAAACTACATCCAGTCAGCAGTCAGTTCTCTGTCCCTGACAAACTGATCCCAAACTACATCCAGTCAGCAGTCAGTTCTCTGTCCCTGACAAACTGATCCCAAACTACATCCAGTCAGCAGTCCGTTCTCTGTCCCTGACAAACTGATCCCAAACTACATCCAGTCAGCAGTCAGTTCTCTGTCCCTGACAAACTGATCCCAAACTATATCCAGTCAGTCAGTTCTCTGTCCCTGACAAACTGATCCCAAACTACATCCAGCAGTCAGTTCTCTGTCCCTGACAAACTGATCCCAAACTACATCCAGTCAGTCAGTTCTCTGTCCCTGACAAACTGATCCCAAACTACATCCAGTCAGCAGTCAGTTCTCTGTCCCTGACAAACTGATCCCAAACTATATCCAGTCAGTCAGTTCTCTGTCCCTGACAAACTGATCCCAAACTACATCCAGCAGTCAGTTCTCTGTCCCTGACAAACTGATCCCAAACTACATCCAGTCAGCAGTCAGTTCTCTGTCCCTGACAAACTGATCCCAAACTACATCCAGTCAGTCAGTTCTCTGTCCCTGACAAACTGATCCCAAACTACATCCAGTCAGCAGTCAGTTCTCTGTCCCTGACAAACTGATCCCAAACTACATCCAGTCAGTCAGTTCTCTGTCCCTGACAAACTGATCCCAAACTACATCCAGTCAGCAGTCAGTTCTCTGTCCCTGACAAACTGATCCCAAACTACATCCAGTCAGCAGTCAGTTCTCTGTCCCTGACAAACTGATCCCAAACTACATCCAGTCAGTCAGTTCTCTGTCCCTGACAAACTGATCCCAAACTACATCCAGTCAGCAGTCAGTTCTCTGTCCCTGACAAACTGATCCCAAACTACATCCAGTCAGCAGTCAGTTCTCTGTCCCTGACAAACTGATCCCAAACTACATCCAGTCAGCAGTCAGTTCTCTGTCCCTGACAAACTGATCCCAAACTACATCCAGTCAGCAGTCAGTTCTCTGTCCCTGACAAACTGATCCCAAACTACATCCAGTCAGCAGTCAGTTCTCTGTCCCTGACAAACTGATCCCAAACTACATCCAGTCAGCAGTCAGTTCTCTGTCCCTGACAAACTGATCCCAAACTACATCCAGTCAGTCAGTTCTCTGTCCCTGACAAACTGATCCCAAACTACATCCAGCAGTCAGTTCTCTGTCCCTGACAAACTGATCCCAAACTACATCCAGTCAGTCAGTTCTCTGTCCCTGACAAACTGATCCCAAACTACATCCAGCAGTCAGTTATCTGTCCCTGACAAACTGATCCCAAACTACATACAGTCAGTCAGTTCTCTGTCCCTGACAAACTGATCCCAAACTACATCCAGCAGTCAGTTCTCTGTCCCTGACAAACTGATCCCAAACTACATCCAGTCAGTCAGTTCTCTGTCCCTGACAAACTGATCCCAAACTACATCCAGTCAGCAGTCAGTTCTCTGTCCCTGACAAACTGATCCCAAACTACATCCAGTCAGCAGTCAGTTCTCTGTCCCTGACAAACTGATCCCAAACTACATCCAGTCAGTCAGTTCTCTGTCCCTGACAAACTGATCCCAAACTACATCCAGTCAGCAGTCAGTTCTCTGTCCCTGACAAACTGATCCCAAACTACATCCAGTCAGCAGTCAGTTCTCTGTCCCTGACAAACTGATCCCAAACTACATCCAGTCAGTCAGTTCTCTGTCCCTGACAACTGATCCCAAACTACATCCAGCAGTCAGTTCTCTGTCCCTGACAAACTGATCCCAAACTACATCCAGTCAGTCAGTTCTCTGTCCCTGACAAAACTGATCCCAAACTACATCCAGCAGTCAGTTATCTGTCCCTGACAAACTGATCCCAACTACATACAGTCAGTCAGTTCTCTGTCCCTGACAAACTGATCCCAAACTACATCCAGCAGTCAGTTCTCTGTCCCTGACAAACTGATCCCAAACTACATCCAGTCAGTCAGTTCTCTGTCCCTGACAAACTGATCCCAAACTACATCCAGTCAGCAGTCAGTTCTCTGTCCCTGACAAACTGATCCCAAACTACATCCAGTCAGCAGTCAGTTCTCTGTCCCTGACAAACTGATCCCAAACTACATCCAGTCAGTCAGTTCTCTGTCCCTGACAAAATGATCCCAAACTACATCCAGTCAGCAGTCATTTCTCTGTCCCTGACAAACTGATCCCAAACTACATCCAGTCAGCAGTCAGTTCTCTGTCCCTGACAAACTGATCCCAAACTACATCCAGTCAGCAGTCAGTTCTCTGTCCCTGACAAACTGATCCCAAACTACATCCAGTCAGCAGTCAGTTCTCTGTCCCTGACAAACTGATCCCAAACTACATCCAGTCACAGTCAGTTCTCTGTCCCTGACAAACTGATCCCAAACTACATCCAGTCAGTCAGTTCTCTGTCCCTGACAAACTGATCCCAAACTACATCCAGCAGTCAGTTCTCTGTCCCTGACAACTGATCCCAAACTACATCCAGTCAGTCAGTTCTCTGTCCCTGACAAACTGATCCCAAACTACATCCAGCAGTCAGTTATCTGTCCCTGACAAACTGATCCCAAACTACATACAGTCAGTCAGTTCTCTGTCCCTGACAAACTGATCCCAAACTACATCCAGCAGTCAGTTCTCTGTCCCTGACAACTGATCCCAAACTACATCCAGTCAGCAGTCAGTTCTCTGTCCCTGACAAACTGATCCCAAACTACATCCAGTCAGTCAGTTCTCTGTCCCTGACAAACTGATCCCAAACTACATCCAGTCAGCAGTCAGTTCTCTGTCCCTGACAAACTGATCCCAAACTACATCCAGTCAGTCAGTTCTCTGTCCCTGACAAACTGATCCCAAACTACATCCAGTCAGCAGTCAGTTCTCTGTCCCTGACAAACTGATCCCAAACTACATCCAGTCAGCAGTCAGTTCTCTGTCCCTGACAAACTGATCCCAAACTACATCCAGTCAGTCAGTTCTCTGTCCCTGACAAACTGATCCCAAACTACATCCAGTCAGTCAGTTCTCTGTCCCTGACAAACT
This sequence comes from Salmo trutta, assembly GCF_901001165.1. NCBI lineage: Eukaryota > Metazoa > Chordata > Actinopteri > Salmoniformes > Salmonidae > Salmo > Salmo trutta. The sequence goes on from NW_021823216.1 coordinate 1,116,376, forward strand.
GATCCCAAACTACATCCAGTCAGCAGTCAGTTCTCTGTCCCTGACAAACTGATCCCAAACTATATCCAGTCAGTCAGTTCTCTGTCCCTGACAAACTGATCCCAAACTACATCCAGCAGTCAGTTCTCTGTCCCTGACAAACTGATCCCAAACTACATCCAGTCAGCAGTCAGTTCTCTGTCCCTGACAAACTGATCCCAAATCACACATACACACACATCACATCACACATACACACACATCAGCAAGTACACATTACACACACACACACATCACACATACACACACATCCGCAAGTACACATTACACACACACACACACACACACACACATCACATCACACATACACACACATCAGCAAGTACACATTACGCACACACACACACACACACACACTTTCTCTCTCTCTCTCTCTCTCGCTCTCTGTCTCTCGTTCTCTCTGATACTACTGAACCACTACAACATACACTCTTGTCAGTGTCATAACAGGCTTTAAAGGGTTTAACTATAGAGGTAACACAGAGGGAGAGAGAGAGATCTCAGAGAGAGAGAGAGAGAGAGGGAGAGAGAGAGAGAGAGAGAGAGAGAGAGAGAGAGAGAGAGGGAGAGAGATCTCAGAGAGAGAGGGAGAGAGAGAGAGAGAGAGAGAGAGAGAGAGAGAGAGGGAGAGAGAGATCTCAGAGAGAGAGGGAGAGAGAGAGAGAGAGATCTCAGAGAGAGAGGGAGAGAGAGATCTCAGAGAGAGAGGGAGAGAGAGAGAGAGAGGGAGAGAGAGAGAGGGAGAGAGAGAGGGAGAGAGAGAGAGAGAGAGAGAGAGAGAGAGAGAGAGAGAGAGAGAGAGAGAGAAAGACAACAACACAATTAGACCCAACCAAATCATGAGAAAACAAAAATAGAATTACTTGACACATTGGAAAGCATAAAAAAAACTGCGCAAACTAGAATGCTATTTGGCCCTAAACAGAGAATACACAGTGGCAGAATACCTGACCACTGTGACTGACCCAAACTTAGGGAAAGCTTTGACTATGTACAGACTCAGTGAGAACAGCCTTGCTATTGAGAAAGGCCGCCGTAGGCAGACCTGGCTCTCAAGAGAAGACAGGCTATGTGCACACTGCCCACAAAATGAGGTGGAAACTGAGCTGCACTTCCTAACCTCCTGCCCAATGTATTGTCATATTAGAGACACATATTTCCCTCAGATTACACAGATCCACAAAGAATTTGAAAACAAACCCGATTTTGATAAACTCCCATATCTACTGGGTAAAATACCACAGTGTTCCATCACAGCAGCAATATTTGTGACCTGTTGCCACAAGAAAAGGGCAACCAGTGAAGAACAAACACCATTGTAAATACAACCCATATTTATGTTAATATATTTTCCCTTTTGTACTTTAACTATTTGTCCATAATATGACATTAGTAATGTCTTTATTATTTTGGAATTTCTGTGAGTATAATGTTTATTGTTAATTTGTATTGTTTATTTCACTCTTAAACTGAAGGTGAAATTGAATTGAGAGAGACAGACAGACAGACAGACAGACAGACAGACAGACAGACAGACAGACAGACAGACAGACAGACAGACAGACAGACAGACAGACAGACAGACAGAGAGAGAGAGATTCTAATCGTCCCCATCAAAGAGATCACCTTTTGATTTCTTGTCTGGTCTTTGTGAGTTAATTAGACAAGCTGTAAAGACAGTTAACCAACAGGACAGCCAAACCTCCCCTCCAGGCAGAGATGTAAAAGTATACTCTTTCATCTAAACCTTAGATATGACCTCCCCAGCATCAGCAGTACTCATTTGCTGACAGATGAGACATGAGAAAGCATAGACATGTCTGACACTGAGGCTTGATACTACCACAACACACTGATACTACTGAACCACTACAACACACTGATACTACACAACCACTACAACACACTGATACTACTGAACCACTACACTGATACTACTGAACCACTACTACAAACTGATACTACTGAACCACTACACTGATACTACTGAACCACTACACTGATACTACTGAACCACTACATTGATACTACTGAACCACTACAACATGCTGATACTACTGAACCACTACACTGATACTACTGAACCACTACTACAAACTGATACTACTGAACCACTACACTGATACTACTGAACCACTACACTGATACTACTGAACCACTACTACAAACTGATACTACTGAACCACTACACTGATACTACTGAACCACTACACTGATACTACTGAACCACTACATTGATACTACTGAACCACTACAACATGCTGATACTACTGAACCACTACAACACACTGATACTACTGAACCACTACACTGATACTACTGAACCACTACACTGATACTACTGAACCACTACACTGATAATACTGAACCACTACACTGATACTACTGAACCACTACACTGATACTACTGAACCACTACACTGATAATACTGAACCACTACACTGATACTACTGAACCACTACACTGATACTACTGAACCACTACACTGATACTACTGAACCACTACACTGATACTACTGAACCACTACACTGATACTACTGAACCACTACACTGATACTACTGAACCACTACAACACACTGATACTACTGAACCACTACAACACACTGATACTACTGAACCACTACACTGATACAACTGAACCACTGCACTGATAATACTGAACCACTACTATACACTGATACTACTGAACCACTACTATACACTGATACTACTGAACCCCTACAACACACTGATACTACTGAACCACTACACTGATACTACTGAACCACTACACTGATACTACTGAACCACTACACTGATACTACTGAACCACTACACTGATAATACTGAACCACTACACTGATACTACTGAACCACTACCACACACTGATACTACTGAACCACTACACTGATACTACTGAACCACTACACTGATACTACTGAACCACTACACTGATACTACTGAACCACTACACTGATACTACTGAACCACTACACTGATACTACTGAACCACTACACTGATACTACTGAACCACTACCACACACTGATACTACTGAACCACTACACTGATAATACTGAACCACTACACTGATACTACTGAACCACTACACTGATAATACTGAACCACTACACTGATACTACTGAACCACTACAACACACTGATACCACTGAACCACTACAACACACTGATACTACTGAACCACTACACTGATACTACTGAACCACTACACTGATAATACTGAACCACTACACTGATAATACTGAACCACTACACTGATACTACTGAACCACTACAACACACTGATACCACTGAACCATGCCACAGACCACCACAGACTGATTCCTGTCTTACTGCAGACCATGTCACAGACCACCACAGCCCAGACTACTGTCTCCATACAGACCATGCCTCAGACCACCACAGACCAGACTGCTGTCTCCATGCAGACCATGTCACAGACCACCACAGACCAGACTGCTGTCTCCATGCAGACCATGTCACAGACCACCACAGACCAGACTACTGTCTCCATGCAGACCATGTCACAGACCACCACAGACCAGACTGCTGTCTCCATGCAGACCATGTCACAGACCACCACAGACCAGACTGCTGTCTCCATGCAGACCATGTCACAGACCACCACAGACCAGACTACTGTCTCCATGCAGACCATGTCACAGACCACCACAGACCAGACTGCTGTCTCCATGCAGACCATGTCACAGACCACCACAGACCAGACTACTGTCTCCATGCAGACCATGTCACAGACCACCACAGACCAGACTGCTGTCTCCATGCCGACCATGTCACAGACCACCACAGACCAGACTACTGTCTCCATACAGACCATGTCACAGACCACCACAGACCAGACTGCTGTCTCCATGCAGACCATGTCACAGACCACCACAGACCAGACTACTGTCTCCATACAGACCATGTCACAGACCACCACAGACCAGACTGCTGTCTCCATGCAGACCATGTCACAGACCACCACATACCAGACTGCTGTCTCCATACAGACCATGTCACAGACCACCACAGACCAGACTACTGTCTCCATACAGACCATGTCACAGACCACCACAGACCAGACTGCTGTCTCCATACAGACCACCACAGACCAGACTACTGTCTCCATGCAGACCATGTCACAGACCACCACAGACCAGACTACTGTCTCCATGCAGACCATGTCACAGACCACCACAGACCAGACTGCTGTCTCCATGCAGACCATGCCACAGACCACCACAGACTGATTCCTGTCTTACTGCAGACCATGTCACAGACCACCACAGCCCAGACTACTGTCTCCATACAGACCATGCCACAGACCACCACAGACCAGACTGCTGTCTCCATGCAGACCATGTCACAGACCACCACAGACCAGACTACTGTCTCCATACAGACCATGTCACAGACCACCACAGACCAGACTGCTGTCTCCATGCAGACCATGTCACAGACCACCACAGACCAGACTACTGTCTCCATACAGACCATGTCACAGACCACCACAGACCAGACTGCTGTCTCCATGCAGACCATGTCACAGACCACCACATACCAGACTGCTGTCTCCATACAGACCATGTCACAGACCACCACAGACCAGACTACTGTCTCCATACAGACCATGTCACAGACCACCACAGACCAGACTGCTGTCTCCATACAGACCATGTCACAGACCACCACAGACCAGACTACTGTCTCCATGCAGACCATGTCACAGACCACCACAGACCAGACTACTGTCTCCATGCAGACCATGTCACAGACCACCACAGACCAGACTACTGTCTCCATGCAGACCATGTCACAGACCACCACAGACCAGACTGCTGTCTCCATGCAGACCATGTCACAGACCACCACAGACCAGACTACTGTCTCCATGCAGACCATGTCACAGACCACCACAGACCAGACTGCTGTCTCCATGCAGACCATGTCACAGACCACCACAGACCAGACTACTGTCTCCATACAGACCATGTCACAGACCAACACAGACCAGACTGCTGTCTCCATGCAGACCATGTCACAATGTCTTCTGCATTAATGTAACTGTCCACTGAAAATCTAACTTTTAAAATGTCATATTCTGTTAACTCATACCCAAATAATGTTGTTGATTCAGCTTAAACAGACTATTTAAAAAATGCTTGCTATTTCCTCATAGAGGATGATGTCATCCTCCTGAGGAGAATGAACTGACCAATCAGCGATCTACTCGCGTTAATAGTTTTGTATGACCGGTATATGCCCAAACCATTCTGTTGTTGGGGTACGCCCACAACATTCCAACACAGAAAAAGCAGCTTTTTAACATAATTAATTACCTTTTTTTTTAGCAAGGAAAACTATTTCATCATATTATAATTAATTCTAGGTCATATTTCATAGAGATGTGAAAACACTGGAGAGTTAGTGTAAATATGAATAGTGAGCCATTCCCCATACACAGCTAAATGGCTGCTGGGTCTGGCTGCTGGGTCTGGCTGCTGGGTCTGGCTGCTGGGTCTGGCTGCTGGGTCTGGCTGCTGGGTCTGGCTGCTGGGTCTGGCTGCTGGGTCTGGCTGGCTGCTGGGTCTGGCTGCTGGGTCTGGCTGGCTGCTGGGTCTGGCTGCTGGGTCTGGCTGGCTGCTGGGTCTGGCTGCTGGGTCTGGCTGCTGGGTCTGGCTGGCTGCTGGGTCTGGCTGCTGGGTCTGGTTGCTGGGTCTGGCTGGCTGCTGGGTCTGGCTGCTGGGTCTGGCTGGCTGCTGGGTCTGGCTGCTGGGTCTGGCTGGCTGCTGGGTCTGGCTGCTGGGTCTGGCTGCTGGGTCTGGCTGGCTGCTGGGTCTGGCTGCTGGGTCTGGCTGCTGGGTCTGGCTGGCTGCTGGGTCTGGCTGCTGGGTCTGGCTGCTGGGTCTGGCTGCTGGGTCTGGCTGGCTGCTGGGTCTGGCTGCTGGGTCTGGCTGCTGGGTCTGGCTGCTGGGTCTGGCTGCTGGGTCTGGCTGCTGGTGGTGTCGTTAAGGTCTTGTATTGGTTATTCTGTGCTGTGAGAATTCCTCGTTCTCCATGTCGATTACAGATGTGGTGACTGTTTCACCTCGGTCTGTCTCACTCCAGTTAAACTGTTACTGAGGGAGAGGCGGCGAGCTGCTGATATGGCTTGTGTCCCAAACGGCACCCTATTCCATATACAGTGGACCCTATGGACCCTGGTCTGAAGTAGTGCACTATATAGCAAAAGGGGTGCCATTTGGGATGCACATTGGTAAAACACCATTAGTCACTGTTAATGACCTTTTCCAGGGATAGTGTATGTATGGCATGTTTGCAGTTTGTGCTGCCAATGCACAGTGTGGATATAAACAGATATTGGTTGTTACTGTCCACATCTCTGTGTTTGTTCAGTAATCAGATGGATTATTTCAGATTTTAGAGAAAAGTTCCTACTTGGAGATTCAACAGGAAGACCCACCGCTGCTAACTCTGAACCAAATAATTGTTACTTGGGGCTGAATAGAGAATTCACATTATACATGTTCTATTACAGGCCTCCAGACCAATGAGAAAACACAGCGTGGGGTATCTTCTACAGACTCAAATGTGACTAATAGTTGAGCTGGTTTGAGAAAAGTGTTTACGAAATAGGAATAATAACACCGTCAGTGTGCATATTAGGAAATTACCAACAATTAGGCTGCGCTTTGTTCCAGGTCCACAAGATGGCGAACATGAAATGACTGTACAGGAGACTACAGCCATAGACATCACTCCTCTGGAGTCACTGAAGCCACTGTAATAAAGTGTTTCTGAGATTATATATACATATATATTTTTTTACAATGTATCACATCATTTAGATTTATGCTCGTGTCAAATGACCCCTCTATCCGTGCGTAATGTCCGTGCGTAAATGTGCAGATAGGCTATATGGTATTATTGATACTGGTGTTAAAACAGGCTACTAACGTCATTATCACGCTCAGCATGAATGTCATGATGTAGCCTATTTAGGTGGCTGTGAATAGGTGGCAGGCAGCCCGACGGGGTTCAATATTCTGTTCTAGGGAAGGCTGCTGCACAACCGCTATGTATAGCCTGCCGTAGCCCCCCGTCACTTGACGGTTTCAGCACTTGACTACAGTTGAAGTCTTTTCCCACATAGACCTATATCATTTCCTGACGAGGCGTTGTTTCTATCCATCCTACAGTATCTCACCGAGCGAGGAGATGAGCCCGCTATTCTGCACGGAGGGAGGGAGAGCTCTCCTACTCTGTCCTGCTGCGCATTTCGCAATGATCTAGGTCTATTTGTTCTCTGGCAAAGCAAGAGGGGCTGGGAAACTCATTCGCTCTCTGTCGTTGGTAATTGTTTTCTTCTCCTAACTGGTTGAAATCCGTCGTGAGTTCCTTCTTACAAGAAGAAGTAGGCTGAGATTCCTACGGCGTTGAATGAGAGTGAGAGAGAGAGAGAGAGAGAGAGCGAGAGAGAGACAGAGAGAGAGCGAGAGAGAGCGAGCGACCGAGTGAGAGAGAGACAGAGAGAGAGCGAGAGAGAGAGACAGAGAGAGAGAGAGAGAGAGAGAGCGAGCGACCGAGTGAGAGACAGAGAGAGAGCGAGAGAGAGAGAGAGAGCGAGAGACAGAGACAGAGAGAGACAGAGAGAGAGAGCGAGCGACGGAGCGAGAGAGAGAGAGAGTCCTTTATATTGTAGATGTGGGAGCAGCTCTGAATATGAGCACACAGCTCGGAGGGTGAGGACCATCAGTTACCGCATCATCAGCACCAGCAGCAGCGGCAGCATCAGTCCCCGCGATGGATTGTGTTCTGTGCAACACTTTGTGTGCGCGGAGACGGAGGCCGTGAAGGCAGATAGATAACAATGAGGATAGCAAATTAAACTCCAATGCTCGTGCTTGTCATTTATACCGTGATTTCAATCGACCAGGAAAGTTGATTTTGGGCACTTTTATGATTCCGCGTCTCATTGCTACCGCCGGGCACTTCAACAGGGCATCAGCCGTGCTCATCTCCGCGACACATTTATGACTATTCTAAGTGGCAGCTATTAGACCTGACTGATGACACTCTGTTATCGGGATTTCGTTTCCCTTTTGCGCCCGGACCCCAACCAACTCTCATATTCTGATTCGGCAGAGTATGTCTTTGGAGGATAAGCTTGGCAACAAGGGCTTATCATTCACTCCGATGGGGATAGAGGATAACAACATGAGGAACGGCAGAGGCCTGTCGGACCAATGGGCCGATAGCATGGTGGTTCGGCCCCGGACCACGGAGCGAAGCATCACCGTCCACAAGAAACTGGTCCTGGGGTTCGCCATCTCCATCCTCACTCTCATCGTCGTCACGGCCATCGCGGTTCTCCTCAGCGTCCGGTTCGAGGAGTGCGCCGGGGAGAGCAGCTCACGAGGGGGCAATGGCTCTAACGCCAAGTTCAACGGGTCACGGGATGGAAACGGGAACCACAAAGATGAAGAAGCCCAGCCGTGGAGACACCTCCGGTTACCCACATCTCTCCGGCCCCGGCACTACGACCTGCGTCTCTCAGTGAACATGGATAACTTTACATTCTCCGGGGAAGTGAACATTGAATTCGAGTGTGTGAACTCTACCAAATTTATAGTGCTTCACATGGACCGCCTCGAGGTGGAGAAAGTGGCGGTTTACTCGGATAATAAAAAACCCGGTGTCATGAGAATCCACCGCCAATTCCATTACCCAGGCAACCAGGTTTATGTGATCGCTTTGCACAGGGAACTGAAGCCCATGAGGACGTATAAAGTAAACATTACTTTCGACGCTGAAATAGAAAGTGAACTCCTGGGATTTTTCCGCAGCTCATACATGCTGCAGGGAGAGAGAAGGTAATCATTTACATTACAGTTACTCTATGCATCCACACCCCATGGCATGATGCCGTGTGAGTTAGCATTGTGTTTGTAGCCTGTACAATCCACTAACCTTATGTGTTTCCCCTCCCCCCCAAAATGAAACGGATTAGACATTATATTACAAAGTAGCCTTTGCTTTTAAACACGTTTTATGCTGTCATGTCTGGCTCTCAACCGAAGTGCCTACTTGAAAGCAGTGTGATGCTGTCAGTTGAACTCTTGAGTCCCACAGCAATACGCGCCGGTTTTGGGCTTCTAGCCCCTTTAAAACATGTTGTTCTGTATCCGCTGATAACCAACCATTAGTATGTGTGGTTAATGAGGGACTGCGCTAGCCTGTTCAACTCTGACACCCTCTGGTGGCATTTTCTAAATGAAGCATAACATTGTATAATACCCTCATAAAGTACATTTTGGTTTCAAAACTATACATCCTACAAAGATATGAACATTCTACAGGGGTGTTTGTGAGACAGGGAAACGGTGTTTGTGAGACACGGTGTTTGTGAGACACGGTGTTTGTGAGACAGGGAAACGGTGTTTGTGAGACAGGGAAACGGTGTTTGTGAGATCCCGAAAACGGTTCTCACAAAAAAACGTTTGTAAATTCCAAACGGTTTGAAAACAATCTGTTATGACCCATCTAGGAAAAGCCTCTCACTAACACGCACCTGTTTTGCTCTGTGATGATGCTCACAAGCCACACAATAGTCGTCAGAAGGTATGGGGTTCTTCTACATAGAAGATCAGAGCAAATCCCAGGACATAGTGTCTATAATACTGTAAGGGGTTTTTCTGTATAGAAGATCATAGTAAATCCCAGGACATAGTGTCTATAATACTGTAAGGGATTTTCTACATAGAAGATCATAGTAAACCCCAGGACATAGTGTCTATAATACTGTAAGGGGTTTTTCTACATAGAAGACCATAGTAAATCCCAGGACATAGTGTCTATAATACTGTAAGGGGTTTTTCTACATAGACCATAGTAAATCCCAGGACATAGTGTCTATAATACTGTAAAGGGTTTTTCTACATAGAAGACCATAGTAAATCCCAGGACATAGTGTCTATAATACTGTAATAAGCTCATGTAGTTTCTGTCACAAACTCCATACAGTTTCCACTGACTAGTTGGATATTCATTTCCCACTGAGCAAACAATTTCTGTACTTACAGCATTCTTATAAATTACATTTTATAACGTTTTTGCTCGGTGGACCTTTGTCAATAAAACACATGAATGCAACTGTTTGTCAAATAGTCTTTGCCTTGGTTATCATGATTTTCTTTTTGTAAAACACATCAATGTGAGGCTACTGTAAATATGAGGGCAGACTAAGCAGATGAATGAAACTAGTGAATTTCTGCTTTTTCACTGTGGTAGACCGGGGACCAATGGAGTTAACTAAACGGGGAAAAAAAGGAAACTATTTAAAGATAAACACTGACAAATAGATATTTACATGTGTTACTATTTATACTGTACCCCCTTGGCCTTACATGCCCGATCACGCAAGTAGAATTCAGTCGATCTACTCATACTTCTGTTGAGTTCTACCAACATGTTTCCTAAATTGATATTTACAAAGAAGTGCCTTAGTGAATGAGTCTGTTTGATGACTATTTATTGTATATTTTATTCTGTAATGACTGCCAATTCCAATATGTTACTCCATGCAAACTAACACTGCAGCTATAGATCAAACTTTGATCTTTAGCTACAGTGTTAGTTTGCGTGGAGTAACATATTGGCATTGGCAGTCATTACAGAATAAAATCTACAATAAATAGTCAGTTAAGCTCTCTCAGCAGTAAGCCCTTCTGGGAGCCTCTGTCCAATATTCACATTCAGTGGTTCAACACAAACCGTGACAACGTTGCAGTCTGTTTTATTGGAATCATAATGCATCATGGTTTACTGTAGTACTATGGCCACGTCCTCCTCAGCCCTCACTCCATACAGCACCGTATCTGCAGGCCTCAATCAACCAAGGTACCATAACCTTGTTCCATTGGTCAGTCAGTGATTCTATAAGCCCCATGAGGCAAGACCTTGTTCCATTGGTCAGTCAGTGATTCTATAAGCCCCATGAGGCAAGACCTTGTTCCATTGGTCAGTCAGTGATTCTATAAGCCCCATGAGGCAAGACCTTGTTCCATTGGTCAGTCAGTGATTCTATAAGCCCCACGAGGCAAGACCTTGTTCCATTGGTCAGTCAGTGATTCTATAAGCCCCACGAGGCAAGACCTTGTTCCATTGGTCAGTCAGTGATTCTATAAGCCCCACGAGGCAAGACCTTGTTCCATTGGTCAGTCAGTGATTCTATAAGCCCCACGAGGCAAGACCTTGTTCCATTGGTCAGTCAGTGATTCTATAAGCCCCATGAGGCAAGACCTTGTTCCATTGGTCAGTCAGTGATTCTATAAGCCCCATGAGGCAAGACCTTGTTCCATTGGTCAGTCAGTGATTCTATAAGCCCCACGAGGCAAGACCTTGTTCCATTGGTCAGTCAGTGATTCTATAAGCCCCGTGCAGCATGACGTTCCATTGGTCAGTCAGTTAGAAGGTCAGGACCACACACACACACACACACACACACACACACACACACACACACACACACACACACACACACACACACAACATTGACTGGACCGCAGTCAGTCAATAGGCCAATGGGTGTGTCAGTCTGTCCATGTACTGTAGATACTGCCTCATGCATTGACCATGAGCGGGGAAGAGGGAGTGTGTGTGTGTGTGTGTCGTTTACCATGAGCAGGGGAAGAGGGAGTGTGTGTGTGTGTGTGTCGTTTACCATGAGCAGTGGAAGTTGGAGTGTGTGTGTGTGTGTGTCATTGACCATGAGCAGTGGAAGAGGGAGTGTGTGTGTGTGTGTGTGTGTGTCATTGACCATGAGCAGGGGAAGAGGGAGTGTGTGTGTGTGTGTCATTGACCATGAGCAGTGGAAGAGGGAGTGTGTGTGTGTGTGTCATTGACCATGAGCAGTGGAAGAGGGAGTTTGTGTGTGTGTGTGTGTGTCGTTTACCATGAGCAGGGGAAGTTGGAGTGTGTGTGTGTGTGTGTCGTTTACCATGAGCAGTGGAAGGGGGAGTGTGTGTGTGTGTCATTGACCATGAGCAGGGGAAGAGGGAGTGTGTGTTTGTGTCATTGACCATGAGCAGGGGAAGGGGGAGTGTGTGTGTGTGTGTGTGTGTGTGTGTGTGTGTGTGTATTAACTTTAACTGACTTGTATCTGATGACTTAAACCACCAACTTCTGTTCTGTGACACTTCAAAATAACAAAGTCTGCATCTCAAAGGGCATCCTATTTCCTTTATAGTGCACTTCTTTTGACCAGGTTCCATAGGGTCACTATTTCTAGAAATAGGGTGAATCCCACTGATCGTCAGTGTCATGTCAGGTTACCATCATCTGAACTGTGCATATTGAACAACGGCTCCCAGCAGCAGGTCGGTCCCACAGCCACACGCCTAACATCCAGCCTGGTAAATAAGGGACTTGGTGACTTGTATCGTACGTACAGCCGAGCGCTGCACCGGGCAGCAGCAGGTCGGTCCCACAGCCACACGCCTAACATCCAGCCTGGTAAATAAGGGACTTGGTGACTTGTATCGTACGTTCAGCCGAGCGCTGCACCGGGCAGCAGCAGGTCGGTCCCACAGCCACACGCCTAACATCCAGCCTGGTAAATAAGGGACTTGGTGACTTGTATCGTACGTACAGCCGAGCGCTGCACCGGGCAGCAGCAGGTCGGTCCCACAGCCACACGCCTAACATCCAGCCTGGTAAATAAGGGACTTGGTGACTTGTATCGTACGTACAGCCGAGCGCTGCACCGGGCAGCAGCAGGTCGGTCCCACAGCCACACGCCTAACATCCAGCCTGGTAAATAAGGGACTTGGTGACTTGTATCGTACGTTCAGCCGAGCGCTGCACCGGGCAGCAGCAGGTTGGTCCCACAGCCACACGCCTAACATCCAGCCTGGTAAATAAGGGACTTGGTGACTTGTATCGTACGTTCAGCCGAGCGCTGCACCGGGCAGCAGCAGGTCGGTCCCACAGCCACACGCCTAACATCCAGCCTGGTAAATAAGGGACTTGGTGACTTGTATCGTATGTTCAGCCGAGCGCTGCACCGGGCAGCAGCAGGTTGGTCCCACAGCCACACGCCTAACATCCAGCCTGGTAAATAAGGGACTTGGTGACTTGTACTGTACGTTCAGCCGAGCGCTGCACCGGGCAGCTGGCTGGGGATCATTAAAGGACATGACTTCAGTCATTTGGAAATCAATGCTAATTACACATGATTGGATCGACCGTGACGACAAACAGAGGTTTCGTTGCAAATGGAACCCTATTCCCTATATAGTGCACTACTTTAGACCAGAGCCCTATTCCCTATATAGTGCACTACTTTAGACCAGAGCCCTATTCCCTATATAGTGCACTACTTTAGACCAGATCCCTATTCCCTATATAGTGTACTACTTTAGACCAGATCCCTATTCCCTATATAGTGCACTACTTTAGACCAGATCCCTATTCCCTATATAGTGTACTACTTTAGACCAGATCCCTATTCCCTATATAGTGCACTACTTTAGACCAGACCCCTATTCCCTATATAGTGCACTACTTTTGACCAGAGCCCTATTCCCTATATAGTGCACTACTTTAGACCAGAGCCCTATTCCCTATATAGTGCACTACTTTAGACCAGAGCCCTATTCCCTATATAGTGCACTACTTTAGACCAGACCCCTATTCCCTATATTGTGCACGACTTTAGACCAGAGCCCTATTCCCTATATAGTGCACTACTTTTGACCAGAGCCCTATACAGTAGTGCAGTACTTTATAGGGAATAGGGTGCCATCTGGGAGCCAGTCAGAGAACGTGTTTCAGAACAGAGGTACAGGACAGGACATTAGGTTTTAGTACTGTAACAAATAGTTTGCATAACAGCCATTGTAATATTGGATAAATATTGATTGATTTTATATAGAGCTTTTACATTCCAGATCGATGCTCAAAGCGTTTCATAGTATAAGGGAGGGGGACATTAGCCTGAGTGCCAGTCTGTTTGTGTTATCATGCCAACTCCCTGTCACAACTCCCTGTCACAACTCCCTGTCACAACTCCCTGTCACAACTCCCTGCTCCCTGTCACAACTCCCTGTCACAACTCCCTGTCACAGCTCCCTGTCACAGCTCCCTGTCACAACTCCCTGCTCCCTGTCACAACTCCCTGTCACAGCTCCCTGTCACAACTCCCTGTCACAACTCCCTGCTCCCTGTCACAACTCCCTGCTCCCTGTCACAACTCCTTGTCACAGCTCCTTGTCACAGCTCCCTGTCACAGCTCCCTGTCACAGCTCCCTGTCACAGCTCCCTGTCACAGCTCCCTGTCACAACTCCCTGTCACAACTCCCTGTCACAGCTCCCTGTCACAACTCTCTGTCCCAACTCCCTGTCACAACTCCCTGTCACAACTCTCTGTCACAACTCCCTGTCACAACTCCCTGTCACAACTCTCTGTCACAGCTCCCTGTCACAACTCTCTGTCACAACTCTCTGTCACAGCTCCCTGTCACAGCTCCCTGTCACAACTCCCTGTCACAACTTCCTGTCACAACTCCCTGTCACAGCTCCCTGTCACAACTCTCTGTCACAACTCCCTGCTCCCTGTCACAACTCCCTGTCACAGCTCCCTGTCACAGTTCCCTGTCACAGCTCCCTGTCACAACTCCCTGTCACAACTCTCTGTCACAGCTCCCTGTCACAACTCCCTGTCACAACTCCCTGTCACAACTCCCTGCTCCCTGTCACAGCTCCCTGTCACAACTCCCTGTCACAACTCCCTGTCACAGCTCCCTGTCACAACTCCCTGTCACAGCTCCCTGTCACAACTCCCTGTCACAGCTCCCTGTCACAACTCCCTGTCACAACTCCCTGTCACAGCTCCCTGTCACAACTCCCTGTCACAGCTCCCTGTCACAGCTCCCTGTCACAACTCTCTGTCACAGCTCCCTGTCACAACTCCACGGTCACAACTCCCTGTCACAACTCCATGCTCCCTGTCATAACTCGCTGTCACAGCTCCCTGTCACAGCTCCCTGTCACAGCTCCCTGTCACAGCTCCCTGTCACAACTCCCTGTCACAGCTCCCTGTCACAGCTCCCTGTCACAACTCTCTGTCACAGCTCCCTGTCACAACTCTCTGTCACAGCTCCCTGTCACAACTCCCTGTCACAGCTCCCTGTCACAGCTCCCTGTCACAACTCTCTGTCACAGCTCCCTGTCACAACTCCACGGTCACAACTCCCTGTCACAACTCCATGCTCCCTGTCATAACTCGCTGTCACAGCTCCCTGTCACAGCTCCCTGTCACAGCTCCCTGTCACAGCTCCCTGTCACAACTCCCTGTCACAGCTCCCTGTCACAGCTCCCTGTCACAACTCTCTGTCACAGCTCCCTGTCACAACTCTCTGTCACAGCTCCCTGTCACAGCTCCCTGTCACAGCTCCCTGTCACAACTCCCTGTCACAGCTCCCTGTCACAACTCTCTGTCACAGCTCCCTGTCACAGCTCCCTGTCACAACTCCCTGTCACAACTCCCTGTCACAACTCCCTGCTCCCTGTCACAGCTCCCTGTCACAACTCCCTGTCACAACTCTCTGTCACAGCTCCCTGTCACAACTCCCTGTCACAGCTCCCTGTCACAACTCCCTGTCACAGCTCCCTGTCACAACTCCCTGTCACAACTCCCTGTCACAGCTCCCTGTCACAACTCCCTGTCACAACTCCCTGTCACAACTCCCTGTCACAGCTCCCTGTCACAGCTCCCTGTCACAGCTCCCTGTCACAGCTCCCTGTCACAACTCCCTGTCACAGCTCCCTGTCACAGCTCCCTGTCACAACTCTCTGTCACAGCTCCCTGTCACAACTCCACGGTCACAACTCCCTGTCACAACTCCATGCTCCCTGTCATAACTCCCTGTCACAGCTCCCTGTCACAACTCCCTGTCACAGCTCCCTGTCACAGCTCCCTGTCACAACTCTCTGTCACAGCTCCCTGTCACAACTCTCTGTCACAGCTCCCTGTCACAGCTCCCTGTCACAGCTCCCTGTCATGCCGTGTTTAGCTTAACAATCGATGGAGTTGGCGAGAGCACAAACAGATCTGGGATCAGGCTAGGTGAACTCAAAGTGCTGTATGTGGTTAGTTCCCATCCCTGTTCATTCCCACTGATACTCTACTTCACCCGACTGTCTTGTCTAGTGATCCAGAAGTCTTTCTTTACCGTAGGAGAAAATAGTGTTTTCTCCGCAGCGTGCAGGCGTTTCCCAGACAGCCTAGCGAAGCTGGAGATGGTCCAGTCAGGTTCTGTCGTTTTCCCACGGGTTCCCCATCATCCCAAACACACTTAACGCCCTTCACCACTGTACTAATACCTCCTTCGATCCGCTGCCTCACCTCTGCTCTCCTTTCATCTCTACAATAAGAGTAGCCTGCTGGGCCTTTCAGCCTCTGACAACCTCTCTCTCTGTCTCTCTCTCTGTCTCTCTCTCTCTCTCTCTGTCTCTCTGTCTCTCTGTCTCTCTGTCTCTCTCTCTCTCTCTCTCTCACACACTCTCTCTCTCTCTCTCTCTCTGTCTCTCTGTCTCTCTCTCTCTCTCTCTCTCTCTCACACACTCTCTCTGTCTCTCTGTCTCTCTGTCTCTCTGTCTCTCTCTCTCTCTCTCTCTCTCACACACTCTCTCTCTCTCTCTCTCTCACACTCTCTCTCTCTCTCCACCTCTCTCTCTCCACCTCTCTCTCTCCACCTCTCTCTCTACCCCTCAGCTGCCTGTGAGTATTGTGCCTGGTTTATCTCTGATTTTAAGGGTATAGGGAGTGAAATCCAAAACCTGATACAAACTTTGCTTTTCCTTTGAACAACTTGGAGACATGGGGCTCTTTTGGTTTTCAGCCACAGAGCAGCACTCCAAGACGGTGGGAAGTTGGCTGGCAACTGATAGAATGGAGAAATTGAGAAATGGAGGGATGGAGAAATGAAATGATGGAGGGATAAAGAGATGGAGAGATCAAGGGATGGAGGGAGGCGGGAAGGAGTGATCATAGGATGTAGGGAATGGAGGGATCAAGGGAATGAGAAATGGAGGGAAGGCTAATGAAGAGGGAGCTTAATTGCCTTTTTTTAATTGATATTGAGATGATTGTTCAGGCAGCGTGAGACCTAGATTAGCTTAGTTGTTGAAACAGCGACATGTTTATGTCAGGGAAAACATTTATGCTGTGTCTCCATTCCGTATGCCTTCGTCCCAAGGGTCTGTGTAGGATCATAATCTGTTCTGTACATTCATGAGTTATGAGAAGAGAGTTCCTTATACCAGAGTTAAGACAGTATAGAGTAGAGTACTGTTATACCAGAGTTAAGACAGTATAGAGTAGAGTACTGTTATACCAGAGATAAGACAGTATAGAGGAGAGTACTGTTATATCAGAGATAAGACAGTATAGAGTAGAGTACTGTTATATCAGAGTTAAGACAGTATAGAGTAGAGTACTGTTATACCAGAGATAAGACAGTATAGAGGAGAGTACTGTTATATCAGAGATAAGACAGTATAGAGTAGAGTACTGTTATATCAGAGTTAAGACAGTATAGAGTAGAGTACTGTAATACCAGAGATAAGACAGTATAGAGGAGAGTACTGTTATACCAGAGATAAGACAGTATAGAGTAGAGTACTGTTATACCAGAGTTAAGACAGTATAGAGTAGAGTACTGTTATACCAGAGTTAAGACAGTTGTTACGTCCTGACCAGTAAAGGGGGTTATTTGTTATTGTAGTTTGGTCAGGGCGTGGCAGGGGGTGTTTGTTTAGTGTGTTTCGGGGTTTTTGGTTGATGTTCTATGTTTTCTATTTCTATGTGGTTATCTAGTTTTTCTATTTCTTTGTTGGGGTTTTGGAACGACCTCCAATAGAGGCAGCTGGTTGTCGTTGCCTCTAATTGGAAGCCATATTTAAGTGGGTTAGTTTTCTCTTGTGTTTGTGGGTGGGTATTTCCTGTTTAGTCTGTGTACCTGATGGGACTGTTTCGTCGTTTGTTTGTTTATTTTGTTTATAGTGTCTTTCTTTCAATAATAAAGAAGATGATAAATATACCCGCTGCGTTTTGGTCCACTCCATACGACGAACGTTACAACAGTATAGAGGAGAGTACTGTTATACCAGAGTTAAGACAGTATAGAGTAGAGTACTGTTATATCAGAGTTGAGACAGTATAGAGTAGAGTACTGTTATATCAGAGTTAAGACAGTATAGAGGAGAGTACTGTTATATCAGAGATAAGACACTATACAGTAGAGTACTGTTATATCAGAGTTAAGACAGTATAGAGTAAGTACTGTTATATCAGACATAAGACAGTATAGAGTAGAGTACTGTTATACCAGAGTTAAGACAGTAGTATAGAGTAAGTACTGTTATATCAGAGTTAAAACAGTGTCGTGTCTTTGGCTATGCCGGATTCAGTGATATGACATGCTAACTTATAAAATGATTTCTCTGTAATTAATATTACCTGATTAAGCTAATCATGTAAATGTAATTAACTAGAAAGTCGGGGCACCACGGAAGAACGTTTATAGAGCCGTTATCTTCCGAATAAACTCTTAAAATACTTAGTAATATTTTACATCGATAGCAGTCAATATTAACCCTTATCTTATTTTCAGTCTCATAATGAAAGTTGTAAATTCTTGGTTATCTTCACGAACCCTGGCTAACAAGTTGAATCAGCAATACAAAATTGGGTTTAATTATTTATTTACTAAATACCTAACTAATCACACAGAATTACAAATACACAGAACACCAATGATGTCATACAGAAAACGTCCCGGTGGACGGAACCTGCTTACACAAAGGAAAGGGGGTTGGGCTTGAATGAAAGAGCGGGAAGACTTAGGAACAAACAAACAGCAGCTATGCTATCGTAAATACATTATCTTATGCATTCTAAATTACCGCCCATTTGGAAAAGGAAAATGCAATAAATATTTACTCTGAGCTGCGCTTCGGTAGATTGGTCGTAGATGCTGGCCGTGGTTGGCCAACAGATCTTCCTGTAGTGGAAGAATGTCAATGGTGGTAAATTGGATACGTGGTGGTATCTTCGTCTGGTTGTTAGACTGGTTCCGTCGTCCGTCCTTTCCTAGCCCACGAAAGCAGCGGCTAACTCAACGGCTAGGAAGTATCACTTCTGTAGTGAATAAGCTCAAAGTTCATACCAGTTCATACCATAGCTCACGCCGAGGTTGGCTTAGTTCTGTCCTTGATATGTGTGTCCTTCTAACGTAGAGGCTGCAGTCCTCCCGTACTGGAACTACTGGTTATCTTTTCGTCAAAGGCTTATATAGTGGAGAGGGGGGAAGGAGGTGTTTCATCGTTTATATCCCCTGTCTCTTCACAGGGTTGGGCCACTGATCGAGCAGGGCACTTTCCTTATGAAAACCCAATTCTCTCATTTGGAAGCTAAAATTACATTTAATCTCCTAACAAACAATTTCAATATCAAACATTTCAATTGCATAACAATTCCATGTGACTCTGATAACTAGAGGGTGTATACTTTCTCAGGTACAGTTTATGTTGTCCTGTCATCAATCATAATGTCTCAGATAACAATGAACTGACATACATACTCATTACGTTATCAAGCATATTTCCAACTGGTTTTATTACCAAAATATGGTTCCTTTCCCCATTTGTTTGATGTTCCCAGACTCTCTATATTTAACAGGACAGCAGTCCTTCAGTAGGGTCAGTAAGAGAGGGGAAGGGAGAAAGGTATTTATGGGGAGGGGGGTCATAAACCTTACCCACAGGCCAACGTCATGACAACAGTATAGAGGAGAGTACTGTTATATCAGAGATAAGACAGTATAGAGGAGAGTACTGTTATACCAGAGTTAAGACAGTATAGAGAGGACATGATACTGTTATACCAGAGATAAGACAGTATACAGTAGAGTACTGTTATATCAGAGTTAAGACAGTATACAGTAGAGTACTGTTATACCAGAGTTAAGACAGTATAGAGAGGACATGATACTGTTATACCAGAGATAAGACAGTATAGAGGAGAGTACTGTTATATCAGAGATAAGACAGTATACAGTAGAGTACTGTTATACCAGAGATAAGACAGTATAGAGGAGAGTACTGTTATACCAGAGATAAGACAGTATAGAGGAGAGTACTGTTATATCAGAGATAAGACAGTATAGAGTAGAGTACTGTTATATCAGAGTTAAGACAGTATAGAGTAGAGTACTGTTATATCAGAGATAAGACAGTATAGAGTAGAGTACTGTTATACCAGAGTTAAGACAGTATAGAGAGGAGTACTGTTATACCAGAGTTAAGACAGTATAGAGAGGACATGATACTGTTATTTTCCCTGGCCAAGTGCTGCTATTTATCCTTTTAAGTTGAAGGTTTGTCTGGCGTCTCCTCATCTCTATTCCTTTAATTCATAGTATTTATCTCCAGAGCTTTTTCAATGAAGAGGCCATCCCCTTGATAAACATCCCCTCTATGACCAACAAATAACTGCCTGGCTTTACTGTCTGACAGGAGACCGATCCCTTGCTTTGTGTTCCTATTTGTTAAATAAAGTTAAATAAAGGTTAAATAAAATGTGTGAGTACGTGTGTGTGTGTGTGTGAATGTGTGTATCTTTGAGTGTGCCTGGCTGTGTCTGTGTGCATGTGTGTGTTAGGCAGCGTTTACACAGGCAGCCCAATTCTGATCTATTGTTCACTAATTGGTCTTTTGAGCTCTGAAAAAAAAGGTCTGATGTGAAAAGATTAGATGTGATTGGTCAAAAGATCTAATAGTGGAAAAAAAGATGAGAATTGGGCTGCCTGTTTAAACGCTGCCTTTGTGTGTAATGAAGGACGGATCCCTCAGTGTAACACTGCTAAACCTGCTTCACCTCCAGATCTCCAATCAGCCTCCCTGTCAGTTCATCAGGCTCCTACTGATTCTGATAGCCATTTAAATGTCACCGTGGGAGGGACAAACGCCCCTGAAGGACATTTTATAACGCTTTTGCTCGGTGGACCTTTGTTAATAAAACTCATGAATGTCAAATAGTCTTTGCCTTGGTTATCATGATTTTCTTTTTGTAAAACACATCAATGTGAGGCTACTGTAAATATGAGGGCAGACTAAGCAGATGAATGAAAGTAGTGAATTTCTGCTTTTTCACTCTCCCCCCCTCTCTCCCTCCTCTCTCCCCCCTCTCTCCCTCCTCTCTCCCCCCTCTCTCCCTCCACTCTCCCCCCTCTCTCCCCCCTCTCTCCCTCCTCTCTCCCCCTCTCTCCCTCCTCTCTCCTCCCTCTCTCCCCCCTCTCTCCCTACCTCTCTCCCCCTCTCTCCCTCCCTCTCTCCCCCCTCTCTCCCTCCACTCTCCCCCCACTCTCCACCCTCTCTCCCTCCTCTCTCCCCCCTCTCTCCCTCCTCTCTCCCCCTCTCTCCTCCCTCCTCTCTCCCCTCTCTCCCTCCCCTCCCCCCCTCTCTCCCCCCTCTCTCCCTCCCCTCTCCCCCCTCTCTCCCCCCTCTCTCCCTCCTCTCTCCCCCCTCTCTCCCTCCCCTCTCCCCCCTCTCTCCCCCCTCTCTCCCTCCCCTCTCCCCCCTCTCTCCCCCCTCTCTCCCTCCACTCTCCCCCCTCTCTCCCCCCTCTCTCCCTCCTCTCTCCCCCCTCTCTTAACCTCTTCCTAGCTGTCACGTCCACTAGGCAAATAAACTGTGTGGATTACGGTGTTATGGTTGGACTACCCAGGTTAATCCTAAAGGCAAAGCAGAGGGCTGTTCAGCCAGTCATTCAGTCAGCCAGTCAGCCAGTCATTCAGTCAGCCAGTCAGCCAGTCAGCCAGTCATTCAGTCAGCCAGTCAACCAGTCAACCATTCAACCAGTAAACCAGTGAACCAGTCAACCAGTCAGCCAGTCAACCAGTCATTTAGTCAGCCAGTCAACCAGTCAGCCAGTCAACCAGTCAGCCAGTCAACCAGTAAACCAGTCAGCCAGTCAACCAGTCATTTACCCATTTAGTCAGCCAGTCAACCAGTCAACCAGTCAGCCAGTCAGCCAGTCAACCAGTCATTTACCCATTTAGTCAGCCAGTCAACCAGTCAACCAGTCAACCAGTCAACCAGTCAGCCAGTCAACCAGTCAACCAGTCATTTAGTCAGCCAGTCAACCAGTCAACCAGTCAGCCAGTCAACCAGTCAACCAGTCAGCCAGTCATTTACCCATTTAGTCAGCCAGTCAACCAGTCGACCAGTCAGCCAGTCAGCCAGTCAACCAGTCAGCCAGTCAACCAGTCATTTAGTCAGCCAGTCATTTAGTCAGCCAGTCAGCCAGTCAGCTAGTCAGCCAGTCAGCGAGTCAGCCAAACCTCAGCATTGTATAAACAAACAGACAACAGCCTGGTCGAAAGTAGTGCACTATATAGGGAATAGGGCCCTGGTCTAAAGTAGTGCACTATATAGGGAATAGGGCTCTGGTCGAAAGTAGTGCACTATATAGGGAAGAGGGCTCTGGTCGAAAGTATTGCACTATATAGGGAATAGGGCCTGGTCTAAAGTAGTGCACTATATAGGGAATAGGGCCCTGGTCTAAAGTAGTGCACTATATAGGGAATAGGGCCCTGGTCTAAAGTAGTGCACTATATAGGGAATAGGGCTCTGGTCTAAAGTAGTGCACTATATAGGGAATAGGGCTCTGGTCGAAAGTATTGCACTATATAGGGAATAGGGCCTGGTCTAAAGTAGTGCACTATATAGGGAATAGGGCTCTGGTCTAAAGTAGTGCACTATATAGGGAATAGGGCTCTGGTCTAAAGTAGTGCACTATATAGGGAATAGGGTGCCATATGGGATGCATGCTGAGTCAGAGCCTTCAGTCACACAGGAATACATTAGAGAGGCTCTATGATGAAAGCAGACCAGCACTCAGGGTTTTGGGAGAGAGATGCTCGCTGGCCTCCCTTTATATCACTGACGTCCATAGCAGAGGATGGACTGATGAAAGAGAGGATGGAGGGATGAAAAAGAGGTCTGGTCCCTGTAGAGGTAAAGGCCAGTTCTCCTCCTCCCTCCCTCCTTCCTCCTCCTCCTCCTCTCCTCAGTGGTTTGAGATGCTTTGATACTCTGTAATCCAGCTGTCTGGTTATTAAACAGTGTGTTGGATGATGTTGGAAATCACTGCTTCCATCACTGACATCAATAACATCACTAGCATCATGACTGTGGCTTAGTTAACTCAGAGCCCCCTCCTTAACTTCTACTTCCACACACACACACACACACACACACACACACACACACACACACACACACACACACACACACACACACACACACACACACACACACACACACACACACACACACACACACACACACACACACACACACACACACACACACACACACACAATCCACCCTCTCCTCACCCCACCGCCAATCTAACTGAGAGGAGAGCCTCTCCTCACCCCACTGCCAATCTAACTGAGAGGAGAGACTCTCCTCACCCCACCGCCAATCTAACTGAGAGGAGAGGCTCTCCTCACCCCACTGCCAATCTAACTGAGAGGAGAGACTCTCCTCACCCCACTGCCAATCTAACTGAGAGGAGAGGCTCTCCTCACCCCACTGCCAATCTAACTGAGAGGAGAGACTCTCCTCACCCCACTGCCAATCTAACTGAGAGGAGAGCCTCTCCTCACCCCACTGCCAATCTAACTGAGAGGAGAGACTCTCCTCACCCCACTGCCAATCTAACTGAGAGGAGAGGCTCTCCTCACCCCACTGCCAATCTAACTGAGAGGAGAGGTTCTCCTCACCCCACTGCCAATCTAACTGAGAGGAGAGACTCTCCTCACCCCACTGCCAATCTAACTGAGAGGAGAGCCTCTCCTCACCCCACTGCCAATCTAACTGAGAGGAGAGACTCTCCTCACCCCACTGCCAATCTAACTGAGAGGAGAGGCTCTCCTCACCCCACTGCCAATCTAACTGAGAGGAGAGACTCTCCTCACCCCACCGCCAATCTAACTGAGAGGAGAGACTCTCCTCACCCCACTGCCAATCTAACTGAGAGGAGAGACTCTCCTCACCCCACTGCCAATCTAACTGAGAGGAGAGACTCTCCTCACCCCACTGCCAATCTAACTGAGAGGAGAGACTCTCCTCACCCCACTGCCAATCTAACTGAGAGGAGAGACTCTCCTCACCCCACCGCCAATCTAACTGAGGCTCCCAGACCTTTTCCCAGAAGTCCTGATGCTGCACTTTATTCTCTCAGACATGGCTCTGTCTCTGGAATGATAATTACAAGGAGGATTTTGGAACAGGAAAGTAGGAAAATATATATTTTTTTAAACTAATGTTTGGGAATGGGAAACAAGTGTAAAAATTGCAACTAGAACCTCATACTGTTAAAAAGATTCTGACTATTCTAGAATGTAATTTAGTCACTAACTGTGACTACGCGGAGTCTTGGAATAGACTACAGGACAGGAAGTTAACAAACCGGATGGCCGGCTGTCATTTATCAGATTGTTACTGTGACCATGTCTCTGTAGCGTTGAGTTGCTATAACGATCTGACGTGGGCACCAATTCAGCTGTAGCACTGTGAGGGGTGGCTTTCAAGTGAAGCCAAGACGTTTTTCAAATGAAACCAAGACTTCTTTCAAATGAAACCAAGACTTTTTTTAAGTGAAGCCAAGACTTATTTCAAATGAAACCAAGACTTCTTTCAAATGAAACCAAGACTTCTTTCAAATGAAACCAAGACTTCTTTCAAATGAAACCAATACTTCTTTTAAGTGAAGCCAAGCCTTCTTTTAAGTGAAGCCAAGCCTTCTTTTAAGTGAAGCCAAGCCTTCTCCACAGCAGAAGCTGCTAGGAGCAGCTATTATTGATCAAATAGATGTAATATATACTGGACCAGTCAAAAGTTTGGACACACCTACTCATTCTTCATTTTTAATATTTTCTACATTGTAGAATAATAGTGGAGACATCACAACTATGAAATAACACATATGGAATCATGTAGTAACCAAAAAAGGGTTAAACATGTCAAAATATATTTTAGATTCTTCAAAGTAGTGTTAAAGTTGCGACAGTTCGTTTCTGGTATCAGAACAAAATAGTCAGCACATAGTAACTTCTGATTTATTTGTACTTTAATTAATGCAAACACGTGTGTGGTAAATGGGTGGTTCGTGTATATATACGGTCTCGCTGTTTTACCTCGCAGGGCAAACAGAGAAGAGAGCGACACATCCTATTGTTCTCGCTTTTATACTCTGACAGAGATAGTTCCCGCTCAATCCTGGCCTGTCAGAGGGAGGAGGAGCGTGGTTTAAACTTGCTCCTCCTATCGTCGGCGTGCAGGCAGGTCCCAGCCTAGTGACGCACTTCCTGTCTTCAGCAGTTGATTTATCTGTAGTTTATATACTTAATATTGTAGCATAGCTTCCCCAGTATATTATAAAGGTTATGCATACAAATAGCCAGTTCAACCCTAACAGTAGCCACCCTTTGCCTTGACAGATTTGCCCACTCTTGACATTCTCTCAACCAGCTTCATGAAGTAGTCACCAGAAATACATTTCAATTAACAGGTGCACCTTGTTAAAAGTTAATATTTAGAATAAATGTTCTTCTTAATGTGTTTGAGCCAATCAGTTGTGTCGTGACAAGGTAGGGGTGGTATACAGAAGATAGCCCTATTTGGTAAAAGACCAAGTCCATATTATGGCAGGAACAGTCAGTCCATCATTACTTTAAGACATGAAGGTCAGTCAATCCGGAACATTTCAATGACTTTCAGTGATATTTCAGTGATATGTAAAACCAAACCAGGAGGCCTATCTGTTTCATTGTGAACTCAGAGCTCATCAGTGTTCCAGGGTGACAAGAAGGCAATAGTCAAGATGAAATCACTATTTTCTAAGTATAGAACAACTCTCAGCCATTAGGTTCCTTCTATCTCCTAATCTAATGGGAAACTAACTCTTTGCTCTCTCTCCCCCGTCCCCTCTCCCTCCCCCTCCTCCTCCCCTCTTTCTCACACTCTTCCCGCCCCTCTCTCCCTCCCTCTCTTTCTTTCTATCTCTCTCCCCCTCTCTATCTCCCTCTCTCTGTCTTTCTATCTCTCTCCCCCTCTCTATCTCCCTCTCTCTGTCTTTCTATCTCTCTCTCCCTTTCCTCCTCTACATCTCTCTGTCTTACTGTCATTCTCTAAATCTGTTTTCTCTCTCCTCTCTCTCCCCCCACTCTCTCCCTCTCTCCATCTCCCTCTTCTCTTCCTCTCCCTCCTCCTCTCTACCTCTCCCTCTGTCTCTTCTCTCTCCCTTTCCCCTCCCTCTCTCTCTTCTCTCTTCCTCCCCTCTCTCTTCTCTATCCCTCCCCCTCTCCCTTCTCTCCCTCTCCCGCCCCTTCTATCTTTCTTCTCTCCCTCTCCCTCCCTTTCCCTCCCTCTCTCTCTCTCTCCCTCTCCCTCTCTCTTCTCTCCCTCTCCCACCCCTTTTATCTTTCTTCTCTCCCTCTCCCTCTCTTCCCTCCCTCTCTCTCTCCCCCTCTCTCCAGGTACATGGCGGTGACACAGTTCTCCCCCACCCACGCCAGAAAGGCCTTTCCGTGTTTTGATGAGCCCATCTACAAGGCCACATTCCGGGTCAGCCTGAGACACGATGCCTCCTACCTCTCTCTCTCCAACATGCCTGTAGAGGCCTCTATCTCTGATGATGATGGCTGGGTGACCAACCACTTCTCCAGGACCCCTCGTATGTCCACCTACTACCTGGCCTGGGCCGTCTGTAACTTTACCTACAGAGAGGTGACCACTGAGAGTGGAGTGGTGGTGAGTTACACTAGTGACCCCCCTAACCCTAACCCTAACCTTAGCCTAACCCTAACCCTGGGCTGTCTGTAACTTTACCTACAGAGAGGTGACCACTGAGAGTGGAGTGGTGGTGAGTTACACTAGTGACCCCCTATCCTAACCTTAACCCTAACCTTAACCCTCGGCAGTCTGTAACTGCACCTACAGAGAGGTGACCACTGAGAGTGGAGTGGTGGTGAGTTACACTAGTGACCCCCTAACCCTAACCTTAACCCTCGGCAGTCTGTAACTGCACCTATAGAGGGGTAACCACTGAGAGTGGTGTGGTGTAGAGTTACAGTCTTACTGACTGACTGACTTAATCCTGTTTATCCCCATTGGGATGTGAGGCCACAAAAGGCTCTCTAACGTCCAACAGTGGAGTGGTGGGGAGTTAATGTCAGAAGATAAGATCAACTTTATTGTGCCCAAGGGGAAAATTGTCTTGGAAACACAGTATTACTGTTTCCAAAAGAAACACTGTATACAGTATAAAGTAGGCCTATAAAGTTAGAGACATTCAACATGCTCTCTCCACTAGCTGTATCCTCATTACCTAACCCTACATTAAGATGAAATAACTCATGATAGGCTGTCTACTGACCAATCAAGTCTGAGGATAAAGCCCACTTCGTCTTTTAGTATGTTTATCTATTGATTACCCTTGTGGAGCAGACTGCTGCTGTTTCCCACTAATACTGTCATCACTACAAACACCTTCTAAAGAGTTAATACTGTCATCACTACAAACACCTTCTAAAGAGTTAATACTGTCATCACTACAAACACCTTCTAAAGAGTTAATACTGTCATCACTACAAACACCTTCTAAAGAGTTAATACTGTCATCACTACAAACACCTTCTAAAGAGTTAATACTGTCATCACTACAAACACCTTCTAAAGAGTTAAGACTGTCATCACTACAAACACCTTCTAAAGAGTTAATACTGTCATCACTACAAACACCTTCCAAAGAGTTAATACTGTCATCACTACAAACACCTTCTAAAGAGTTAATACTGTCATCACTACAAACACCTTCTAAATAATTAATACTGTCATCACTACAAACACCTTCTAAAGAGTTAATACTGTCATCACTACAAACACCTTCTAAAGAGCTAATACTGTCATCACTACAAACACCTTCTAAAGAGTTAATACTGTCATCACTACAAACACCTTCTAAAGAGCTAAGACTGTCATCACTACAAACACCTTCTAAAGAGTTAATACTGTCATCACTACAAACACCTTCTAAAGAGTTAATACTGTCATCACTACAAACACATTCTAAAGAGTTAATACTGTCATCACTACAAACACCTTCTAAAGAGTTAATACTGTCATCACTACAAACACCTTCTAAAGAGTTAATACTGTCATCACTACAAACACCTTCCAAAGAGTTTATACTGTCATCACTACAAACACCTTCTAAAGAGTTAATACTGTCATCACTACAAACACCTTCTAAGGAGTTAATACTGTCATCACTACAAACACCTTCTAAAGAGTTAATACTGTCATCACTACAAACACCTTCTAAGGAGTTAATACTGTCATCACTACAAACACCTTCTAAAGAGTTAATACTGTCATCACTACAAACACCTTCTAAAGAGTTAATACTGTCATCAATACAAACACCTTCTAAAGAGCTAATACTGTCATCACTACAAACACCTTCTAAAGAGTTAATACTGTCATCACTACAAACACCTTCTAAAGCGTTAATACTGTCATCACTACAAACACCTAAAGAGTTAATACTGTCATCACTACAAACACCTTCCAAAGAGTTTATACTGTCATCACTACAAACACCTTCTAAAGAGTTAATACTGTCATCACTACAAACACCTTCTAAAGAGTTAATACTGTCATCACTACAAACACCTTCTAAAGAGTTAATACTGTCATCACTACAAACACCTTCTAAAGAGTTAATACTGTCATCACTACAAACACCTTCCAAAGAGTTTATACTGTCATCACTACAAACACCTTCTAAAGCGTTAATACTGTCATCACTACAAACACCTTCTAAAGAGTTAATACTGTCATCACTACAAACACCTTCTAAAGAGTTAATACTGTCATCACTACAAACACCTTCTAAAGAGTTAATACTGTCATCACTACAAACACCTTCTAAAGAGTTAAAACTGTCATCACTACAAACACCTTCTAAAGAGCTCCTCATACTAGGTGCCAGTTTGAGAGCTGCCATTCAAAACTATTTTCAGTGTCTGAACCATTTGGCAACTTGTCTGCATCAAAGAAGAGAGGAGACATCATGCCTGACCTTATTTACAGAACAGCAACAATGGTCATGTCCCAAATGGCTCACTTTTCCCTATAAAGTGCACTTCGACCCATAGAGTTCTGTTCAAAAGTAATGCCCTATATAGGGAATAGGGAGCCATTTGGGATGCAATCAACATTAGCTATTGAAAACAGTATTCAGCAGGTGTCCTCTCCTCTCCTTCAGACAATTATCTTCATTATCTTGACAACTTTCTCACCTTCCCTTCCTGTTAACCTTGGGTTCCCCTCCTCCTCCTCGTCCTTCATCATCATTGTCATCATGATCTTCGTCATCCCACTTTAATTACTCCCCATTCATTTCCACTGTCATTATCCAAGGGCATTGCCCAATATCTCCCTACACACACACACACACACACACACACACACACACACACACACACACACACACACACACACACACACACACACACACACACACACACACACACACACAACGCCGCCTGTAGTCCTCCTATCCCTTATTACAGGAACATCACCTTCTCAACAGCACCTTTAATGACCAGCCATATCTGCAGCATTTATTTCCATACAGACCCCCTCCTGTGCCTCACCCCTCACACTGCCACTAACCCATCAATCAAATTACCGTGACAACACTGGCCGGTCTCAACTCATCCATCATCGGAGCGTGGCGTGCGTACGCAGCGAGGGGAGATGAGGAACGGAGTTAGGGCTTGCATATATCCGGGGAAGTGTAGTGAGGAGAAACGTGTAGCAGAGTACTACAGTGTCCGTTGCAGTTGGCATCAATGCTGTGAAGTGGACTGGGCAGTAGGCCGCACTGAGGGAAAACAGTTGTTTTTATTTAATCTTTATTTAACACTGGAACTGCCAGGATGGTCAATCTGACCTTTTTCAATGTTGTAATTTGAAATAACTTAATTTCAATAAAAACCTTGAAACCACCTTTCCCGGACTTTTCCTAAATATGTGTATTTTACAGTCTAGCAGCACAGTGAGATCAATATCATAAAAGACAAAAACGTTCTGAGAAATTGGACCTCAAAGGGCCATGATGGTAACAATGATCCCAGGCATGTTTTACCCACTGAAAGCTTCCGCAAACCTATTGTTTGTGTTGCTTGCTATTCCTTTGTTCTTTTTCCCGCCTGGTGTTTCCGGCATTGGATGTTGCTTAGCAACTGTTGTTGTTTACTTGCTTTGAAATGAGCACGAAGGAAAGTAGCCTTTAGATTCTAGAATACAGAATCAATAGAATACAGTTGCAAATAGAAGTTAGAATTGGAACAGATTATAATAGAACAGAACAGGAACACAATAGAATACAATAGAAGCATTATACAATAGAATAAAACACAACAGATCAAAACTAACTAGTGTCTAGCTGTCAGGAAAGCTGACCGCCCCGCAGGCTTTAGCCATGCTCCAGGATATGGATAAGGCTGATGGAGGCATTCAGTCTGATGCAGGGAGTGATGGTCTCATGGGTGTGTGAGAACTCATCCGATGTCCCTGACTCTGACAGTGATACAGAGACGCCCCAGCACAAAAGACAGCATCTTGGACACATCCACTTCATGACGTCCGCTGATGTTCCAGGTAGGCCTTGCGTCTTCTTCAGCTTTTTTTTACCTAGGACAAAAGATTGCTCAATATTGTTGGTTTGACAAACGGCAAACTAGTTTACAAGAAAAGCGTTGACCAATAGCCTCCAAGACATACAGGTGCAATAGAATACAATTAGAAAAACTCAATCAGAATAGAATACTATTGTTCTTTTTTCCATTTTTATTATTAGCCAAATGTATTTATTATTAAGAGAATATTCTTATTATCATCATTGTTGGCCTGTCACCACTATTACTATCTATAATTAGCCTATTACTGGCATTAGGCTATTATCGGCTTACCATGGTTGTTGTAGACCTAATTATTTATATTATTAGGCTATTATTATCTTATCCCTTTTATCATTAGCCTATTAGCATTAGCCTATTAGCATTAGCCTATTATCATTAGCCTATTATCATTAGCCTATTATCATTAGCCTATTATCATTAGCCTATTATCATTAGCCCTATTATCATTAGCCTATTATCATTAGCCTATTATCATTAGCCTATTATCATTAGCCCTATTATCATTAGCCTATTATCATTAGCCTATTATCATTAGCCCTATTATCATTAGCCTATTATCATAAGCCTACTATCATTAGCCCTATTATCATTAGCCTATTATCATTAGCCTATTATCATTAGCCTATTATCATTAGCCCTATTATCATTAGCCTATTATCATAAGCCTACTATCATTAGCCCTATTATCATTAGCCTATTATTATAAGCCTACTATCATTAGCCCTATTATCATTAGCCTATTATCATAAGCCTACTATCATTAGCCTATTAGCAGGTCCTCATGTTGTATTGTGTATGGAAGCCGACTGTGATGTTACGCAATATTGTAATTGTTGTGTGTATGAACAGAAGTTTAGCCCTGATTCACATCTATATTTTATGAGATATAATAAACTAATTAGGATATTATCAACAGTGTCGAATCCACAACCATTGCCATCTTTGCCTGTGCCATCCACAACATCACCCAGACTGCCGACACCTGTAGGTCTACCAGCTAGGCAATGCACTCAAAAAAGCCACTTTTTTACAAATAGGCTAACTAAGCTTGAATTACATATATTTTTATTAATCCTGCAGTGCCAAATCCACCACTACCTGAGAGACAGGAATTGGGAAAGGACGGCACAGTCTGGAAGCTTCTGCAGCCAGGTGAAAATGTAGGGAGACGACAAGGACAGAATGTCATGACTGAAGCTGCAGGACTCACACCACAGGGAAGGGAGGAAACATCACTACGGACAACTTTTTCACCTCACTTGACCTCGCCAAAGCACTGCTCTCCAAAGAATTCAGCCTGGTAAACAAGGCAAGATGGGTGCTGCCCCCCTCCGCTAAGGAGCAGGCTGAGCTGTTCATCACACAGGTGCTGCCCCCCTCCGCAAGGAGCAGGCTGAGCTGTTCATCACACAGGTGCTGCCCCCCTCCGCTAAGGAGCAGGCTGAGCTGTTCATCACACAGGTGCTGCCCCCCTCCGCTAAGGAGCAGGCTGAGCTGTTCATCACACAGGTGCTGCCCCCCTCCGCTAAGGAGCAGGCTGAGCTGTTCATCACACAGGTGCTGCCCCCCTCCGCTAAGGAGCAGGCTGAGCTGTTCATCACACAGGTGCTGAGAAGTGAGAATGCCATGCTGCCCCTTTACCAGGGTAAGCAAGGAAAGAAGATCTATCTCATCCGCACAATGCACCCTACTGTTACCATTGAGGGAGTCCAAAAGCCAAAGCCTGACACGGTTACCCACTACAATGCAACGAAGGTATATATATTTTTCTTACTGTGTTAACATCGATTCTTTGTGGCATTGTTTTGTGTAGCCTATAGAACTTGCAGTAAGCATTTCATTGTAGCATACGTTGTATTGTATTGTACTCCAGTGCATACGACAAGGCCTGCAGGCTGAAACTGCCACAGAGGGAGAATCCGCTTCAACTAGCAAAAGAGCTCCGAGCACAACACATGTCTGGGAAAGCTGTGCTGCTTGCCCAAGGTCCAGGTCTGAAGTATCCGGAGGATGCGCGACCAGAGTAGCAGCAGAAGAAGCGGAGACAGTGCCAAGTGTTCAGGCATTGCAAACAGAACAAAACACACAAAACTTACAGCACTTGCCAGAAAGTTGTGTGTGGGAAATGCACAAGGACGTTAGTGATTACTTGTGTCAACTGTGAGTGGTCTATAGAGACTAAACAGCATGAGCCAGGACGCAGTGCACGCACAAAGTTTAGCCAATTATTAGTCAAATGTCTATGAGCCATCATACATTACCAGTCAACAGTTTGGACACCTACTCATTCAAGGGTTTTTCTTTATTTTTACTATTTTCTACATTGTAGAATAATAGTGAAGACATCAAAACTATGAAATAACACATATGGAATCATGTAGTATCCAAAAAAGTGTTAAACTAAATATATTTCATATTTGAGATTCTTCAAAGTAGCCACCCTTTGCCTTGATGACAGCTTTGCACACTCTTGGCATTCTCTCAACCAGCTTCATGAGGTAGTCACCTGGAATACATTTCAATTAACAGGTATGCGTTATTAAAAGTACATTTGTGGAATTTCTTTCCTTCTTAATGCATTTGAGCCAATCAGTTGTGTTGTGACAAGGTAGGGGTGGTATACAGAAGATAGCTCTATTTGGTAAAAGACCTAGTCCATATTATGGCAAGAACAGCTCAAATAAGCGAAGAGAAGAGACGGCCCATCATTACTTTAACACATGAACGTCAGTCAATACAGAAAACATTTCTTCAAGTGCAGTCACAAAAACCATCAAGCGCTATGATGAAACTGGCTCTCATGAGGACCACCACAGGAAAGGAAGACCCAGAGTTACCTCTGCTGTAGAGGATACGTTCATTAGCTCAGAAATCGCAGCCCAAATAAATGCTTTACGGAGTTCAAGTAACAGACACATGTCAACATCAGCTGTTATTTTATTTAACGAGGCAAGTCAGTTAAGAACAAATTCTTATTTACAATGACGGCCTACACCCTATGGGACTCCCAGTCACAGCCGGTTGTGATAAAGCCTGGATTCAAACCAGGGTGTCTGTAGTGACGCCTTTAGCACTGAAATGCAGTGCATTAGACCGCTGCACCAATTGTTCAGAGGAGACTGCAAGAATAAGGCCTTCATGGTCGAATTGCTGCAAAGAAACCACAACTAAAGGACACCAATAAGAAGAAGAGACTTGCTTGACCCAAGAAACACGAGCAATGGACATTAGACCGGTCTGATGATTCCAAATTTGAGATATTTGGATCCGACTGCCGTGTCTTTGTGAGACGCAAAGTAGGTGAATGGCTGGTGACACTGTCTGTGATTTATTTAGAATTCAAGGCACACTAAACCAGCATGGCTACCACAGCATTCTGCAGTGATACACCATCCCATCCTGTTTGCTCTTAGTGGGACTTTAATTGGTTTTTCAACAGGACAATGACCCAACACACCGCCAGGCTGGGTAAGGGCTATTTGACCAAGAAGGACAGTGATTCAGTACTGCATCAGATGACCTGGCCTCCACAATTACCCAACCTCAACCCAATTGAGATGGTTTGGGATGAGTTGGACCGCAGAGTGAAGGAAAAACAGCCAACAAGTGCTCAGCATACGTGGGAACTGCTTCAAGACCGTTGGAAAAGCATTCCAGGTGAAGCTGGTTGAGAGAATGCCAAGAGTGTGCAAAGCTGTCGTCAAGGCAAAGGGTGGTTACTTTGAAGAATTTCAAGTATAAAATATATTTTGATATGTTTAACACTTATTGTTTTTTTTTCAATTTGTTATTATGGGGTATTGTGTTAACAAGGAAAATAAATGTTTTAATCGATTTTAGAATAAGGCTGTAACGTAACATAATGTGTAAAAAGTCAAGGTGTCTGAATACTATATATGTACAGTTGAAGTCGGAAGTATACATACACCTTTGCCAAATACATTTAATCTCAGTTTTTCACAATTCCTGACATTTAATCCTAGTACAAATTCCCTGTTTTAGGTCAGTTAGGATCACCACTTTATTTTAAGAATGTGAAATGTCAGAATAATAGTAGAGAGAATGATTTATTTCAGCTTTTATTTCTTTCATCACATTCCCAGTGGGTCAGAAGTTTACCTACACTCAATTAGTATTTGGTAGCATTGCCTTTAAATTGTTTAAC
Organism: Salmo trutta; assembly: GCF_901001165.1. Lineage (NCBI taxonomy): Eukaryota > Metazoa > Chordata > Actinopteri > Salmoniformes > Salmonidae > Salmo > Salmo trutta. The sequence continues at coordinate 1,151,428 of NW_021823216.1, forward strand.
TTGGGTCAAACGTTTCGGGTAGCCTTCCACAACCTTCCCACAATAAGTTGGGTGAATTTTGGCCCATTCCTCCTGACAGAGCTGGTGTAACTGAGTCAGGTTTGTACGCCTCCTTGCTCGCACACACTTTTTCAGTTCTGCCCACATATTTTCTATAGGATTGATGTCAGGGCTTTGTGATGGCCACTCCAATACCTCGACTTTGTTGTCCTTAAGCCATTTTGCCACAACTTTGGAAGTATGCTTAGGGTCATTGTCCATTTGGAAGACCCATTTGCGACCAAGCTTTAACTTCCTGACTGATGTCTTGAGATGTTGCTTCAATATACCCACATCATTTTCCATCCTCATGATGCCATCTATTTTGTGAAGTGCACCAGTCCCTCCTGCAGTAAAGCACCCCCACAACATGACGCTGCCACCCCCATGCTTCACAGTTGAGATTGTGTTCTTTGGCTTGCAAGCCTCCCCCTTTTTCCTCCAAACATAATGATGGTCATTATGGCCAAACAGTTCTATTTTTGTTTCATCAGACCAGAGGACATTTCTCCAAAAAGTACGATCTTCGTCCCCATGTGCAGTTACAAACCGTAGTCTGGCTTTTTTATGGCGGTTTTGGAGCAGTGGCTTCTTCCTTGCTGAGCGGCCTTTCAGGTTATGTCGATATAGGACTCGTTTTACTGTGGATATAGATACGTTTGTACCTGTTTCCTCCAGCATCTTCACAAGGTCCTTTGCTGTTGTTCTGTGATTGATTTGCACTTTTCGCACCAAAGTACGTTCATCTCTAGGAGACAGAACACGTCTCCTTCCTGAGAGGTATGATGGCTACATGGTCCCATGGTGTTTATACTTGCATACTATTGTTTGTACAGATGAATGTGGTTCCTTCAGGCGTTTGGAAATTGTGTTCTTGGGGACCTATGTGTTCTTGGGGACCTTGTATTGCTATGATTGCTTCATATATGAGCTAATTTACAGCATTTTAATGACATATATTTTTGTCTATGGTGTCGGTATGATTGACGCTATGGAAATTGACATGAAACTGCTTTGTTCCAGGTTTCATCTCTGTATTTCGAAACCTTTAAAACAACAACACAAAATAATATGAATTTCGATTCAAATTTTCTCTTACAGTCAGCAAATACATTATTGTCTTATTTTAGTACTTATGGTCCATACGCATCTGGATGAAATAACAACGGTCAGAATTACAGTCATGGCCATTCTAGAAGACATGGAATTCCGGCGCTCCGAGTGTTAACCAGTTTGGGCATTGAGATAAACATCTAGTTTTCAAGAGAGACCTGAACCAAGACAACAGTATTAACACATCAGTTTCAGACAGTCACGTGACAACCAGACAGACAGTCACATGACAACCAGACAGACAGTCACATGACAACCAACCAGACAGACAGTCAGGTGACAACCAAACAGACAGTCACATGACAACCAACCAGACAGACAGTCACATGACAACCAGACAGACAGTCACATGACAACCACTAGACAGACAGTCACATGACAACCAGACAGACAGTCACATGACAACCAGACAGACAGTCACATGACAACCAGACAGACAGTCACATGACAACCAGACAGACAGTCACATGACAACCAAACAGACAGTCACATGACAACCAGACAGACAGTCACATGACAACCACTAGACAGACAGTCACATGACATCCACTAGACAGACAGTCACATGAAAACCAGACAGACAGTCACATGACATCCACTAGACAGACAGTCACATGACATCCACTAGACAGACAGACACATGACAACCACTAGACAGACAGACACATGACATCCACTAGACAGACAGTCACATGACAACCAGACAGACAGTCACATGACATCCACTAGACAGACAGTCACATGACATCCACTAGACAGACAGACACATGACATCCACTAGACAGACAGTCACATGACAACCAGACAGACAGTCACATGACATCCACTAGACAGACAGTCACATGACATCCACTAGACAGACAGTCACATGACATCCACTAGACAGACAGTCACATGACAACCAAACAGACAGACAGTCACATGACAACCAACCAGACAGACAGTCACATGACAACCAGACAGACAGTCACATGACAACCAGACAGACAGTCACATGACAACCAACCAGACAGACAGTCAGGTGACAACCAAACAGACAGTCACATGCCAACCAACCAGACAGACAGTCACATGACAACCAGACAGACAGTCACATGACAACCAACCAGATAGACAGTCACATGACAACCAGACAGACAGACACATGACATACACCAGACAGACAGTCACATGACATCCACTAGACAGACAGTCACATGACAACCAGACAGACAGTTACATGACAACCAGACAGACAGTCACATGACAACCAGACAGACAGACAGTCACATGACAACCAGACAGACAGTCACATGACAACCAGACAGACAGTCACATGACAACCAAACAGACAGTCACATGACAACCACCAGACAGACAGTCACATGACAACCAGACAGACAGTCACATGACAACCACTAGACAGACAGACACATGACAACCAGACAGACAGTGACATGACAACCACTAGACAGACAGTCACATGACAACCAGACAGACAGTCACATGACAACCAAACAGACAGACAGTGAGATGACAACCAGACAGTCACATGACAACCAACCAGACAGACAGACACATGACAACCAACCAGACAGACGGTCACATGACATCCACCAGACAGACAGTCACATGACATCCACTAGACAGACACATGACAACCAACCAGACAGACAGTCACATGACAACCAGACAGACAGTCACATGACAACCAAACAGACAGACAGTGACATGACAACCAGACAGACAGTCACATGACAACCAACCAGACAGACAGACACATGACAACCAAACAGACAGACAGTCACATGACATCCACTAGACAGACAGTCACATGACAATCAAACAGACAGACAGTCACATGACAACCAACCAGACAGACAGTCACATGACAACCAGACAGACAGACACATGACAACCAGACAGACAGACACATGACACCCAGACAGACAGTCACGTGACAACCAGACAGACAGACACATGACATCCACTAGACAGACAGTCACATGACATCCACCAGACAGACAGTCACATGACAACCAGACAGACAGTCACATGACAACCAACCAGACAGACAGACACATGACAACCAGACAGACAGTCACATGACAACCAACCAGACAGACAGACACATGACAACCAGACAGACAGTCACGTGACAACCAGACAGACAGTCACATGACAACCAACCAGACAGACAGACACATGACAACCAGACAGACAGTCACATGACAACCAGACAGACAGTCACATGACAACCAGACAGACAGTCACATGTCAACCAGACAGACAGACACATAACAACCAGACAGATAGTCACATGACAACCAAACAGTCACGTGACAACCAGACAGACAGTCACATGACAACCAGACAGACAGACAGTCACATGACAACCAACCAGACAGACAGTCACATGACAACCAGACAGACAGTCACATGACAACCAGACAGACAGTCACATGACAACCAGACAGACAGTCACGTGACCACCAGACAGACAGACAGTCACATGACAACCAACCAGACAGACAGTCACATGACAACCAGACAGACAGTCACATGACAACCAACCAGACAGACAGTCACATGACAACCAACCAGACAGACAGTCACATGACAAACAGACAGACAGTCACATGACAACCAGACAGACAGACACATGACAACCAGACAGACAGTCACATGACAACCAGACAGACAGACACATGACAACCAGACAGACAGTCACATGACAACCAGACAGACAGTCACATGACAACCAAACAGACAGACAGTGACATGACAACCAGACAGACAGTCACATGACAACCAACCAGACAGACAGACACATGACAACCAACCAGACAGACAGTCACATGACATCCACCAGACAGACAGTCACATAACATCCACTAGACAGACACATGACAACCAGACAGACAGTCACATGACAACCAGACAGACAGTCACATGACAACCAGACAGACAGACACATGACAACCAGACAGACAGTCACATGACAACCAGACAGACAGTCACATGACATCCACTAGACAGACAGACACATGACATCCACCAGACAGACAGACACATGACAACCAGACAGACAGTGACATGACAACCAGACAGACAGTCACATGACAAGCCGACAGACACATGAAAACCAGACAGACAGTCACATGACAACCAGACAGACAGTCACATGACAACCAGACAGACAGTCACATGACAACCAACCAGACAGACAGACACATGACAACCAGACAGACAGACACATGACAACCAGACAGACAGTCACATGACAACCAGACAGACAGACACATGACAACCAGACAGACAGTCACATGACAACCAGACAGACAGACAGACACATGACAACCAGACAGACAGTCACATGACAACCAGACAGTCACATGACAACCAGACAGACAGTCACATGACAACCAACCAGACAGACAGTCACATGACAACCAGACAGACAGTCACATGACAACCAGACAGACAGACAGACACATGACAACCAGACAGACAGTCACATGACAACCAGACAGTCACGTGACAACCAGACAGACAGACAGTCACATGACAACCAACCAGACAGACAGTCACATGACAACCAGACAGTCACATGACAACCAGACAGACAGTCACATGACAACCAACCAGACAGACAGTCACATGACAACCAAACAGACAGTCACATGACAAGCAGACAGACAGTCACATGACAACCAGACAGACAGACAGTCACGTGACAACCAGACAGACAGACACATGACAACCAGACAGACAGTCACATGACAACCAGACAGACAGTGACATGACAACCAGACAGACACATGACAACCAGACAGACAGTCACATGACAACCAGACAGACAGTCACATGACAACCAACCAGACAGACAGTCACATGACAACCAGACAGACAGACACATGACAACCAGACAGACAGTCACATGACAACCAGACAGACAGTCACGTGACAACCAGACAGACAGACACATGACAACCAGACAGACAGTCACATGACATCCAGACAGACAGTCACATGACAACCAGACAGACAGTCACATGACAACCAGACAGACAGTCACATGACAACCAGACAGACAGACAGTCACGTGACAACCAGACAGACAGTCACATGACAACCAGACAGTCACATGACAACCAGACAGACAGACAGTCACGTGACATCCAGACAGACAGTCACATGACATCCAGACAGACAGTCACATGACAACCAGACAGACAGTCACATGACAACCAGACAGACAGTCACATGACATCCAGACAGACATAGATCAGTATAACAAGCAGCATGTTAGTAAACATGTTCACCAGTCAGAAAACATTATAGTGCAGTAGGTGAAATGACAGGGTCATAACAGTATCAACAATACTTTACATAAAACAACATGTTTCTTTACATCAGGCAACGTCAACTACTGACATCGGTTGACATCTAGAGACAACTACATGTCTCAACAACCTGTCCTTCTGTTTGTCCTCCAGGGACACCAGGTTGGCTTTGAGGGGGCTAATAAAAAGTAATAATTATTACTTATTTTTTTCCCATGTTCAGTTGTGAGTCGTACAGAACAAGTAAACAAGCTGGTTCTGTTTGTATCAATGAAAAACAAATGGAATGAATTAAAGCCTTACATTTACACTTTATCCAGAGTGACTCAGCGTGCGTTCATCTTAAGGGTAGCTAGCTGAGAACCACATATCGTAAACAGGTATCAGCAACGTCAGTGTTAGTGACTAGAGAGGCTGTTTATTTTAGTTAGTTGGTCGTTGTGATGGTATGGAGCCTGTCTGGTTTACTGTATCAGATGGTTGTCATGTTATCACCCTGACACCCTGCTCTACAGAGGATAGCCCTGCCTAGAGCATCACACTGGAGCACCCTGACACACTGCTCTACAGAGGATAGCCCTGCCTAGAGCATCACACTGGAGCACCCTGACACACTGCTCTACAGAGGATAGCCCTGCCTAGAGCATCACACTGGAGCACCCTGACACCCTGCTCTACAGAGGATAGCCCTGCCTAGAGCATCACACTGGAGCACCCTGACACACTGCTCTACAGAGGATAGCCCTGCCTAGAGCATCACACTGGAGCACCCTGACACACTGCTCTACAGAGGATAGCCCTGCCTAGAGCATCACACTGGAGCACCCTGACACACTGCTCTACAGAGGATAGCCCTGCCTAGAGCATCACACTGGAGCACCCTGACACACTGCTCTACAGAGGATAGCCCTGCCTAGAGCATCACACTGGAGCACCCTGACACACTGCTCTACAGAGGATAGCCCTGCCTAGAGCATCATACTGGAGCAGCCTGACACACTGCTCTACAGAGGATAGCCCTGCCTAGAGCATCACACTGGAGCACCCTGACACACTGCTCTACAGAGGATAGCCCTGCCTAGAGCATCACACTGGAGCACCCTGACACCCTGCTCTACAGAGGATAGCCCTGCCTAGAGCATCACACTGGAGTACCCTGACACACTGCTCTACAGAGGATAGCCCTGCCTAGAGCATCCCACTGGAGCACCCTGACACACTGCTCTACAGAGGATAGCCCTGCCTAGAGCATCACACTGGAGGACCCTGACACACTGCTCTACAGAGGATAGCCCTGCCTAGAGCATCACACTGGAGCACCCTGACACACTGCTCTACAGAGGATAGCCCTGCCTAGAGCATCACACTGGAGGACCCTGACACACTGCTCTACAGAGGATAGCCCTGCCTAGAGCATCACACTGGAGCACCCTGACACACTGCTCTACAGAGGATAGCCCTGCCTAGAGCATCACACTGGAGGACCCTGACACACTGCTCTACAGAGGATAGCCCTGCCTAGAGCATCACACTGGAGGACCCTGACACACTGCTCTACAGAGGATAGCCCTGCCTAGAGCATCACACTGGAGCACCCTGACACACTGCTCTACAGAGGATAGCCCTGCCTAGAGCATCACACTGGAGGACCCTGACACACTGCTCTACAGAGGATAGCCCTGCCTAGAGCATCATACTGGAGCACCCTGACACACTGCTCTACAGAGGATAGCCCTGCCTAGAGCATCACACTGGAGCACCCTGACACACTGCTCTACAGAGGATAGCCCTGCCTAGAGCATCACACTGGAGCACCCTGACACACTGCTCTACAGAGGATAGCCCTGCCTAGAGCATCATACTGGAGCACCCTGACACACTGCTCTACAGAGGATAGCCCTGCCTAGAGCATCACACTGGAGCACCCTGACACACTGCTCTACAGAGAATAGCCCTGCCTAGAGCATCACACTGGAGCACCCTGACACACTGCTCTACAGAGAATAGCCCTGCCTAGAGCATCACACTGGAGATGCATGCACTAACTCAGGTTCATGTTTTCAAGATGGGATTGGTAAAACACCCCATAGCTCATGCATCATCCCTACAGGTGAATGAGAGAACAGACATTTCACCTCTGTAGAGCAGTGTGTCAGGGTGCTCCAGTGTGATGCTCTAGGCAGGGCTATCCTCTGTAGAGCAGTGTGTCAGGGTGCTCCAGTGTGATGCTCTAGGCAGGGCTATCCTCTGTAGAGCAGTGTATCAGGGTGCTCCAGTGTGATGCTCTAGGCAGGGCTATTGTCCTGCATCATCTACTGTTATGACATACAATACTGAAAGACCAGTCCTGAAGATATTCCTCTGGGTAGGAAAGAGAACAGACATTTCACATTGCTTCTCCAAAACCAGAAGCCAGAAAGCTGAGCTCCAGGTTCCTTATCACATTCTGGGTCTGAGTCGCAAATGGCACCTATCACGGCTGTCTGAAGAATGGGACCAAGGCGCAGCGTGTGTATCGTTCCACATTTTATTAACTGTGAAACTATGCAAGACATACAAATAAACTAATGAACAAAACAACAAACCGTGACGAAGAGGTGCAACATACACTTACTCAAAATAATCTCCCACAACTCCTAGTGGGAGAAACAACAACTTAAATATGATCCCCAATTAGAGACAACGATGACCAGCTGCCTCTAATTGGAGATCATCCCAAAAAACAACAACATAGAAATACAACAACTAGAACCCCACATAGAAATACATAAACTAGACAAAAACCCCAACATAGAAAAAATAAACTAGAACCAACATAGACATAAATAAACTAGACAAAACCCTCTGTCACGCCCTGACATACTCTACCATAGAAATATAAAAGCTTTCTATGGTCAGGACTTGACAGCACCCTATTCCCTACACAGTGCACTACTTTAGAACAGGCCCCATAGGGCCCATAAGGCTCTGGTCAAAAATAGTACTCTATACAGCAAATAGGGTGCAATTTGGGACTCAGCCATTCTAGTCTCAGTGTCAGGAAGCTAAAGAACACTGCACTGGCCTACAACAATGATGTGCTTTAACATTGAAGTGGTGTCAGGCTTGGCACTCTCCTCAGAGAAGCCTGGTACTCCACTCAGAGATGTACTGTCTGCTGTAGAGAGGAGAGGAACCTGGTACTCCACTCAGAGATGTACTGTCTGCTGTAGAGAGGAGAGGAGTCTGGTACTCCACTCAGAGATGTACTGTCTGCTGTAGAGAGGAGAGGAGAGGATCCTGCTACTCCCCTCAGAGATTTACTGTCTGCTGTAGAGAGGAGAGGATCCTGGTACTCCCCTCAGAGATGTACTGTATGCTGTAGAGAGGAGAGGAGTCTGGTACTCCCCTCAGAGATGTACTGTCTGCTGTAGAGAGGAGAGGAGTCTGGTACTCCACTCAGAGATGTACTGTCTGCTGTAGAGAGGAGAGGAGTCTGGTACTCCCCTCAGAGATGTACTGTCTGCTGTAGAGAGGAGAGGAGCCTGGTACTCCCCTCAGAGATGTACTGTCTGCTGTAGAGAGGAGATGAGCCTGGTACTCCCCTCAGAGATGTACTGTCTGCTGTAGAGAGGAGAGGAGTCTGGTACTCCACTCAGAGATGTACTGTCTGCTGTAGAGAGGAGAGGAGCCTGGTACTCCCCTCAGAGATGTACTGTCTGCTGTAGAGAGGAGAGGAGCCTGGTACTCCCCTCAGAGATGTACTGTCTGCTGTAGAGAGGAGAGGAGTCTGGTAATCCACTCAGAGATGTACTGTCTGCTGTAGAGAGGAGAGGAGTCTGGTACTCCCCTCAGAGATGTACTGTCTACTGTAGAGAGGAGAGGAGCCTGGTACTCCCCTCAGAGATGTACTGTCTGCTGTAGAGAGGAGAGGAGTCTGGTACTCCACTCAGAGATGTACTGTCTGCTGTAGAGAGGAGAGGATCCTGGTACTCCCCTCAGAGATGTACTGTCTGCTGTAGAGAGGAGAGGAGTCTGGTACTCCCCTCAGAGATGTACTGTCTGCTGTAGAGAGGAGAGGAGTCTGGTACTCCACTCAGAGATGTACTGTCTGCTGTAGAGAGGAGAGGATCCTGCTACTCCCCTCAGAGATGTACTGTCTGCTGTAGAGAGGAGAGGAGAGGAGTCTGGTACTCCCCTCAGAGATGTACTGTCTGCTGTAGAGAGGAGAGGAGTCTGGTACTCCACTCAGAGATGTACTGTCTGCTGTAGAGAGGAGAGGAGTCTGGTACTCCACTCAGAGATGTACTGTCTGCTGTAGAGAGGAGAGGAGCCTGGTACTCCCCTCAGAGATGTACTGTCTGCTGTAGAGAGGAGAGGAGCCTGGTACTCCCCTCAGAGATGTACTGTCTGCTGTAGAGAGGAGAGGAGTCTGGTACTCCACTCAGAGATGTACTGTCTGCTGTAGAGAGGAGAGGAGTCTGGTACTCCACTCAGAGATGTACTGTCTTCTGTAGAGAGGAGAGGATCCTGCTACTCCCCTCAGAGATGTACTGTCTGCTGTAGAGAGGAGAGGAGTCTGGTACTCCCCTCAGAGATGTACTGTCTGCTATAGAGAGGAGAGGAGAGGAGTCTGGTACTCCCCTCAGAGATGTACTGTCTGCTATAGAGAGGAGAGGAGAGGAGTCTGGTACTCCCCTCAGAGATGTACTGTCTGCTGTAGAGAGGAGAGGAGTCTGGTAATCCACTCAGAGATGTACTGTCTGCTGTAGAGAGGAGAGGACCCTGGTACTCCACTCAGAGATGTACTGTCTGCTGTAGAGAGGAGATGAGCCTGGTACTCCCCTCAGAGATGTACTGTCTGCTGTAGAGAGGAGAGGAGTCTGGTACTCCACTCAGAGATGTACTGTCTGCAGAAGAACCAGAGCGGGAGGCTACATGGCATGGCGACAAGGCTCTTCAGTTATGTAAATGTCCCATTGTGGCTGTTGAAACTTTCACCACACACAAGGCAGGCAGAATTGGAGCATGACCGTATTGTGTGTGTGTGTGTGTGCATATTGCAGCCAGCTTTAGATGCAGCCTAAGGAGGTGTTGCTACAGCTGAGGCCCAGTGGCTGATTAGACTAAACCCTGACGTGTTCACGTGGCAGCAAATAACCTCCTGTACTGCTCTTTTCCGCCGCCGTCCCGGCGCCAACCGCTCTGCGCCGACCGCTCTGCACCGACCGCTCTGCGCCATCCGCTCTGCGCCGACCGCTCCACCCCGGCTTAACCATTGGTAAAGAATTAACTAAGCAACAATCTTTACATAATTAGAGTGTGATGAAGTACACTTCTCAGTGGCCTACTGTATCCTAAAGGGTGTGATGGAGGACACTTCTCAGTGGCCTACTGTATCCTAAAGGGTGTGATGGAGGACACTTCTCAGTGGCCTACTGTATCCTAAAGGGTGTGATGGAGGACACTTCTCAGTGGCCTACTGTATCTAAAGGGGTGTGACAGAGGACACTTCTCAGTGGCCTACTGTATCCTAAAGGGTGTGATGGAGGACACTTCTCAGTGGCCTACTGTATCCTAAAGGGTGTGATGGAGGACACTTCTCAGTGGCCTACTGTATCCTAAAGGGTGTGACAGAGGACACTTCTCAGTGGCCTACTGTATCCTAAAGGGTGTGACAGAGGACACTTCTCAGTGGCCTACTGTATCCTAAAGGGTGTGACGGAGAACACTTCTCAGTGGCCTACTGTATCCTAAAGGGTGTGATGGAGGACACTTCTCAGTGGCCTACTGTAACCTAAAGGGTGTGATGGAGGACACTTCTCAGTGGCCTACTGTATCCTAAAGGGTGTGACGGAGAACACTTCTCAGTGGCCTACTGTATCCTAAAGGGTGTGATGGAGAACACTTCTCAGTGGCCTACTGTATCCTAAAGGGTGTGATGGAGGACACTTCTCAGTGGCCTACTGTATCCTAAAGGGTGTGATGGAGGACACTTCTCAGTGGCCTACTGTATCCTAAAGGGTGTGACAGAGGACACTTCTCAGTGGCCTACTGTATCCTAAAGGGTGTGATGGAGGACACTTCTCAGTGGCCTACTGTATCCTAAAGGGTGTGATGGAGGACACTTCTCAGTGGCCTACTGTATCCTAAAGGGTGTGACAGAGGACACTTCTCAGTGGCCTACTGTATCCTAAAGGGTGTGACAGAGGACACTTCTCAGTGGCCTACTGTATCCTAAAGGGTGTGACGGAGAACACTTCTCAGTGGCCTACTGTATCCTAAAGGGTGTGATGGAGGACACTTCTCAGTGGCCTACTGTAACCTAAAGGGTGTGATGGAGGACACTTCTCAGTGGCCTACTGTATCCTAAAGGGTGTGACGGAGAACACTTCTCAGTGGCCTACTGTATCCTAAAGGGTGTGATGGAGGACACTTCTCAGTGGCCTACTGTAACCTAAAGGGTGTGATGGAGCATTTAGACCCTTTACTCAGTACTTTGTTGAGGCACCTTTGTCAGCAATTACAGCCTTGTGTCTTCTTGGGTATGACGCTACAAGCTTGGCACATCTGTATTTGGGGAGTTTCTCCCATTCTTCTCTGCAGATCCTCTTAAGCTCTGTCAGGTTGGATGGGGAGCGTTGCTGAACAGCTATTTTCAGGTTTCTCCAGAGATGTTCGAGTCTGGGCTCTGGCTGGGCCTCTCAAGGACAATCAGAAACTTGTCCCGAAGCCACTCCTGCGTTGTCTTGGCTGTGGGCTTAGGGTCATTGTCCTGTTGGAAGGTGAACCTTGGCCCCAGTCTAAGGTCCTGAGCGCTCTAGAGGAGGTTTTCATCAAGGATCTCTCTGTACTTTGCTCCATTCATCTTTCCCTTGATCCTGACTAGCCTCCCAGTCCCTGCCGCTGAAAAACATCCCCACAGCATGATGCTGCCACCACCATGCTTCACCGCAGGGATGGTGCAAGGTTTCTTCCAGATGTGACGCTTGGCAATCCTGGTTTCATCAGACCAGAGAATCTTGTTTCTCATGGTCTGAGAGTCTTTAGGTGCCTTTTGGCAAACTCCAAGCGGGCTGTCATGTGCCTTTTACTGAGGAGTGGCTTCCATCTGGCCACTCAACCATAAAGGCCTAATTGGTGGAGTGCTGCAGAAATGGTTGTCCTTCTGGAAGGTTCTCCCATCACCACAGAGGAACTCTAGAGCTTTGTCAGAGTGACCATCTGGTTCTTGGTCACCTCTCTGACCAAGGCCCTTCTCCCGATTGCTCAGTTTGGTCGGGCGATGGAGTCCGCTGTGTACTTGGGGACCTTCAATGCTGCAGAAATATTTTGGTATCCTTCCACAGATCTGTGCCTCAA